>NW_023995212.1:0-135731 GCF_015586225.1 Lucilia sericata | reverse complement strand
GACTAGACTATAGACTAGACTATAGACTAGACTATAGACTAGACTATAGACTAGACTATAGACTAGACTATAGACTAGACTATAGACTATACTAGACTAGACTATAGACTAGACTATAGACTAGACTGTAGACTAGACTATAGACTAGACTATAGACTAGACTATAGACTAGACTATAGACTAGACTATAGACTAGACTATAGACTAGACTATAGACTAGACTATAGACTAGACTATAGACTAGACTATAGACTAGACTATAGACTAGACTATAGACTAGACTATAGACTAGACTATAGACTAGACTATAGACTAGACTATAGACTAGACTATAGACTAGACTATACTAGACTAGACTAGACTATAGACTAGACTATAGACTAGACTATAGACTAGACTATAGACTAGACTATAGACTAGACTAAGAGACTATACTAGACTACTGGACTATAGACTAGACTATAACTAGACTATAGACTAGACTATACTAGACTATAGACTAGACTATAGACTAGACTATAGACTAGACTATGACTAGACTATAGACTAGACTATAGACTAGACTATAGACTAGACTATAGACTAGACTATAGACTAGACTATAGACTAGACTATAGACTAGACTATAGACTAGACTATAGACTAGACTATAGACTAGACTATAGACTAGACTATAGACTAGACTATAGACTAGACTATAGACTAGACTATAGACTAGACTATAGACTAGACTATAGACTAGACTATAGACTAGACTATAGACTAGACTATAGACTAGACTATAGACTAGACTATAGACTAGACTATAGACTAGACTATAGACTAGACTATAGACTAGACTATAGACTAGACTATAGACTAGACTATAGACTAGACTATAGACTAGACTATAGACTAGACTATAGACTAGACTATACTAGACTATAGACTAGACCATAGACTAGACTATAGACTAGACTATAGACTAGACTATAGACTAGACTATAGACTAGACTATAGACTATAGACTATAGACTAGACTATAGACTAGACTATAGACTAGACTATAGACTATAGACTAGACTATAGACTAGAGTATAGACTAGACTATAGACTATAGACTAACTAGACTAGACTATAGACTAGACTATAGACTAGACTATAGACTAGACTATAGACTAGACTATAGACTACTAGACTAGACTATAGACTAGACTATAGACTAACTAACTAACTAACTAACTACTAACTAACTAACTAACTAACTAACTAACTAACTAACTAACTAACTAACTAACTAACTAACTAACTAACTAACTAACTAACTACTAACTAACTAACTAACTAACTAACTAACTACTAACTAACTAACTAACTAACTAACTAACTAACTAACTAACTAACTAACTAACTAACTAACTAACTAACTAACTAACTAACTAACTAACTAACTAACTACTAACTAACTACTAACTAACTAACTAACTAACTAACTAACTAACTAACTAACTAACTAACTAACTAACTAACTAACTAACTAACTAACTAACTAACTAACTAACTAACTAACTACTAACTAACTAACTAACTAACTAACTAACTAACTAACTAACTAACTAACTAACTAACTAACTAACTAACTAACTAACTAACTAACTAACTACTACTAACTACTAACTAACTAACTACTACTAACTAACTACTAACTACTAACTAACTAACTAACTACTAACTAACTAACTAACTAACTAACTAACTAACTAATTAACTAACTAACTAACTAACTAACTAACTAATTAACTAACTAACTAAAGTTTTCTCCAAGAAAGCTAATTTTTAAAGTTTCGTTTGCAAGCTTTCTTCCAGAAAAGTGTTGTTAGAAAATCTTCTTCTAGAGAAAGTTTTCTGCTAGAGAAGTTTCTCCATAAAGTTTTCCGCAAAAAAAGTTTTGTTTTGGAAACGTTAGTCTTGTTTCTAAAGCTTTTTCTTCCAGTAAAGTTTCATTTGAAAAATTTCCTAAAATTTCATAAAATCTTACAGAAAACAAATGCTTTCTTTCAGACTTTAATTAAAATACACGTGTTCGTAACTACTAAGTATTAAAAGCTAACACCTTATAACAATTTTTGCTCAAGGTCACCTAATTTAATTTCTTTTAAAATTAGTTTAATTTTTATTAAGAAAACATAATAAAGTTTATAACGTTAACATTAGTTAATTATTTTTAAAATAATTATAAGATACATAGACACTAAAAAAAACACATACAACTGGCTGTGAACTTAATTGCAACATAACAAGCCACTTTAACTTAAATTAACAGCAGGAGGTGTGATTTGAATTGTTATTTGAAAAAACAGTGAATTAATAAATGTACATATGCTTTTTTTGTATGAGCATATATATGCATATGCTTTAAGAAATATGCATATTTATAAATGAATAATAACAATAGTTATGAGAGTAATGCAGTGTTTATTAAGAAATAAACAATTTATTGCCTTTATTATTACTACAATTAGTATTGTGTAGAAAACATAACAAATTATTAAATAATTTTCTACATACGATGGAGATTTTAATAAAACAATAAGAATAATAATAAAAACAATTAATTGCAAAGCAATAAAGTTAAAAGTGTATTCAACTGAATATCATTATTTATGGCGAACAATGGAAGTGGACATTTATCTTAACGGTTAAAATTGACCGCAAGTCATTATATAATGAATTGCTTCCACATGTGGCGTTTTGGTTAGAAATAATTTATAAAGAATAATAGTTCTTTGAATGGAAGGAGTAAAATGAAATACCCTACTGCTAGTCTTTAAAGAGAAGACACTTGATGATCAGGGAATTATCGATCAGTGGAGGGGAGTACATACGATCCAAGAGGCGATTCGATCCCACACTAGAAGATTTGAGGATATGCAATCCCAAATGTTCAAAACGACTATCAGAAACTAGACAATTTGTCGATCAAAGACTAATTGATGAGAGAGGATTCGAAAAGAGACAAAACGACCAAGTTGATCGGAGACTTCATAATCAGAGATCATTCTATAAAAGAGACTCATCGATCAGTGATCGTTAATAAGAAATTATATATCATCACCGATTCGAAACAACTCAATTCGAGAATATCGATCAGATTCTATACGATCAAAGGATATTTGCGCAGCTACTGATCGGTCTGACATTAGAAGATCATATTTGATCAGAAAATAGTAGATCAACCAGAGAAAGTCTATCAGTGATCAGAGCATCAAGTAGTTTTAAGATCAGAGACAATAGACTATTTAGTCAGAGGATCGCTGACAGACCTTAGATATATAAGATCAGAGGATGTTTAATCAGACATTAGACGATCAAAGGATGTTTGAATAGAAAATAAACGAGCGTAACCAATATTAACACTTTTAGAGACTCCCCGATCAGTGAACGTTGATCAGATATTTGACGATCAGGGGATATATGAGCAGAAAATAGTAGAACAGAGAAATACGATTAGAGGTCAAATAATTGAAGAACAATTTGATCAGATACTACTAATCGATCAGGCATGATATTTAATCACAAAATTATCGATCAATCACAGAAAGATCAGATGATATTTGAAAGAAAATTGTGAATCAGAAACACCACGTTCGGAGAAAGTCGTTCAGTCTCTAGATCAGAGAAAGTCCATCAGACGTAAGATGATTAGAAGATATTTGAATAGAAAGCGATCAAATATTATACGATCAAAGGATATTTATAAGAATTAGAAAGATAAATCGATCATAGACTAACCAATCAGAAAAGTCGATCAGAGCCACGTCAATCAGGGTGAGGTAATATAGATAATCGATCGAAGACAACTAGAAATGTCAGAGAGTCAATCATTAGGTGATCAGAGGCTACTCGATCAGATACTATTAGATAAGCGGTTATGAGATCGGAACATTTTTAGAAATCAGAGACTAATTGGTGAGATAAACGCGGTCAGACATTAGACCTATAAGATAAGAAGACATTTGATCAGAAAGCGAACAGACATTAGACGATCAAAGTATATTGGAGATTCGATGTAAGACTAACCGATCAGAAAAAGTCAATCAGTCACTAGACGGTCAAAGGAAAATCAATATTAGGTAACTTGATCAGGGAAAGTCAATCTAGATGATCAGAAAAGACGGAGACAATTCGATCAGAGACTAATCGCTCAGAGTAAATCAATCTTATATTACATGATCAGAGGCTACACGATCAGACTCTATAAGATCAGAGAATGTTCAATTAGAAAACGATCAGCCACTAGACGATCAATGGATATTCGAGTAGAATAAAGTCCATCGAAGACTTTAGTCTTATATGACTAACCGATCAGATAAAGTCGATGAGCCAATGGACGATCAAAGAAATAAAAGTTCGTCCAAATATTTAATCACAGGCAACTCGATCAAGGAAAGTTGATGAAGAGAATTCAATCAGAGACTAATCGCTTAGAGCAAGTCAACCTGACTTTATATGATCAGAGGCTACTCGATCAGACACTAGAGGATAGGAGGACATTCGATAGCAAAATATTTGATCAAACATCGTTTTTCTGACTAATTAGTATCTGATCTAATTAGTCAGAGAAACGATGATCACATGTGATCGGTCAGATAATAGATGATCATAAGCTAGTTGATCTTGGATTAGACTGCCCCTAGACGATGAGTGGTAGGTCAATCAAAGAACTTTTGTTTAGACATTAGTCGATTTCTCCCAAAACTATCCACAAATCATATTATTATATCGGCTCATATCAATCAGTTTTTAATTGACAGATAATATAAATTGATTGAATTGTTATAAAGTAATTATAGTATATAATGCAGACCTAATAACTTGTTACGATTTTCTATGCTACGCTTTAAGATTATTGTTAAAATCTATTTTTTTATGTTCTCTTCGCGATTTTAGCTAACATAAGGTTTGTGTTTTAAGTCTTTTGTTTTAAACATGATTCAAGTGTTTGTTTGTTATAAAGCAAAAAAAAAATCACTTTTATAAATTTAGCAAAATTTTATTAACAGTTTAAAAATTGTTATTTTAAAACCGTTTCTAATAATTATTAGGATTTATACAAATATTTCATTGTCAATCCCCGAAATGATTGATGATGATTTTTATAGAACAAGATAAATTTTAATAATATGTTGCAAAATAAATTTCAAAAAAAAATAACAAAAATTAATAATACATTTTTAACAATTAGTTTTTTTTTCTTTGTATTAAAGAAAATCCCACACTTCTTTTATTTTCACAATTAATAAAATTAATCAAAAATTTTTTACACTAATTTGTTCACAAGATTTTGTTGTTGCTGTATCTTTCAATAAATGGCACATATTAAAATTATTTTTTACGCTTTCGCCACCTACAAATTATAAACAATTTTATATGCAACCACATAGTTAACTGGAGTTTGTTGTTGTTACTATGCTATAGTATTTTTTTGTTAAAATGTTATTTGTAAGAATTTTAAATAAATTGTTTTTCCACTTGATGAAATTTATTGATTTTAAAGCTTAAGTAATTGATTTTAATTGTTAATATGGCTTTAGGCCAACTGAGAAAGACACCTTTTAAAAATGTTCTTTAGTTGGGGAGGGAGGAAATGGTTGTAATCGTTAAAATCTTAATGTTAATTATATGTTGCCAACGTGGAGTAACACGGTATGATAAGTCTTTTATCTGAAACACAAATGTTTGATTGACAACACATTAGAAAATGTTTAACAGTT
Organism: Lucilia sericata; assembly: GCF_015586225.1. Lineage (NCBI taxonomy): Eukaryota > Metazoa > Arthropoda > Insecta > Diptera > Calliphoridae > Lucilia > Lucilia sericata. The sequence continues at coordinate 129,978 of NW_023995212.1, read as the reverse complement.
TTTTGGAGATAACATAGGATACCCTACATTAGGTCAGAAAGTAGTAACAGATAGGTAGACAGATCGGTTATCTTTCTTGCTCAGAGAACTAACTAACTAACTAACTAACTAACTAACTAACTAACTAACTACTAACTACTAACTAACTAACTAACTAACTAACTAACTAACTAACTAACTAACTAACTAACTAACTAACTAACTACTAACTAACTAACTAACTACTAACTACTACTAACTAACTAACTAACTAACTAACTAACTAACTAACTAACTAACTAACTAACTAACTAACTAACTAACTAACTACTAACTACTAACTAACTAACTAACTAACTAACTAACTAACTAACTAACTAACTAACTAACTAACTAACTAACTAACTAACTAACTAACTAACTAACTAACTAACTAACTAACTAACTAACTAACTAACTAACTAACTAACTAACTAACTACTAACTAACTAACTAACTAACTAACTAACTAACTAACTAACTAACTACTAACTAACTAACTAACTAACTAACTAACTAACTAACTAACTAACTAACTAACTAACTAACTAACTAACCAACCAACTAACTAACTAACTAACTAACTAACTAACTAACTAACTAACTAACTAACTAACTAACTAACTAACTACCTAACTAACTAACTAACTAACTAACTAACTAACTAACTAACTAACTAACTAACTAACTAACAAACTAACTAACTAACTAACTAACTAACTAACTAACTAACTAACTAACTAACTAACTAACCTAACTAACTAACTAACTAACTAACTAACTAACTAACTAACTACCTACCTACCTACCTAACTAACTACTACATACCTAACCTACCTACTACCTACCTAACTAACTAACTAACTAACTAACTACCTACCTACCTACCTAACTAACTAACTAACAACTAACTACCTACCTACCTAACTAACTAACCAACTAACTAACTAACTAACTAACCAACTACCAACTAGTAACTAACTAACTAACTAACTACCTACCTAACTAACTAACTAACTAACTAACTACTAACTAACTAACTAACTAACTACTAACTAACTAACTAACTACCTAACTAACTAACTAACTAACTAACTACTAACTACCTACCTACCTAACTAACTAACTAACTAACTACTAACTACCTAACTAACTAACTAACTAACTAACTAACTAACTAACTAACTAACTAACTAACTAACTAACTAACTAACTAACTACCTAACTAACTAACTAACTAACTAACTAACTAACTAACTAACTAACTAACTACCTAACTAACTAACTAACTAACTACCTACCTAACTAACTAACTAACTAACTAACTAACTAACTAACTAACTAACTAACTAACTAACTAACTATCTATCTATCTATCTATCTATCTATATATCTATATATCTATCTATCTATCTATCTATCTATCTATCTATCTATCTATCTATCTATCTATCTATCTATCTATCTATCTATCTATCTATCTATCTATCTATCTATCTATCTATCTATCTATCTATCTATCTATCTATCTATCTATCTATCTATGTAGTAGCCATTGAGAAATAAGTTGTAAAGTAATTCGAGAAAAGTTGTCATTATAGGTTGACAGATCACAGCGATTATACCTATGTAGTTTGAATACAACCGTTCGGAAGTATATATTCTATATGTTCTTACCCACCAAAAACATGATAATGACCTGTACTTACTCCTTTAAGTATGTACCTAACACCCTACTTGTAAGCAAGCAAGCAAGCCCCCCTTACTTTTTAATGTAAGTTTTTGCTGGGTAACTATTATATCTTCTTAAATGTTATTTCTTTACCACAAATTCAATTAAGTAGTTAAGTGGTTGTTAAGATTTATTATTATCTCTTAGAAATCTGCAAAAACTCATTAAAAATCTTGTTGTCTTTCGATCAAAGAACATTAATATTTTCCTAAACAAACACTTAAAATTTTTAAAATTAAAAAAATTATTAATAATTTTTATTAAACTGTCAACATGACTTAATTGCATTAAACCATCAAATATTTATGTTTGAACATGTTGGCTTATGATCTTAAGACAACCAGCAACGTCACACTTCCTGCTTAAAAACAAACTTCTAAATACTTTAGTAAAACTTGTACAATTTTCAAATTACCAAAAATGTATATTACAAGATTTTGGACAAACAATTTTATACAAAAGCAACATGTCTGAACAATTTTTTTATGACATTCTAAGAAATCACCTGTCTCAGTTTTAATGGTATTTATCTATTTTTTGTGTGTGTTTCTTAAATCATTCTCTAAATATCTGTGAGAAATTTATTTGTTATGTTGTCTTTTTTTCACTTAAAACAATTATTTATAATGTAAAATGGAAGTACATTTATATCGTTGTTTTTTTGTTCCTTAATTTTATTTTTATTTCTTTAAAAAAATAAGTTTAGTTTTTTTCGAAGGTCATCAACATTAGTTGGTGTTTCTGTTTCTGTAGATTTTTCTAATTTCTTTTCTTGTGAAAAAAACACAGAACTCATGCAGATTGCGTAATTTGATAAGATTTGTAGAAGAATTGTGTAAATAATACATAATTGTAGATATCTTGGCATGTTCTTCTTTATTTTTTTAGAAATGAAGTAAGAAGTTGTTTGTTGAAGAAAAAAAAAAAATAACATGGGGAACAAAAGAAAAACAAAAATTGTGTGTTATTAATCAAAAAGATATGGATCGTTTGAATTTAACAAGTATGTTTGCTTAAGTCTTTGTTTTCTTAACTAATTTGTTGTGTTTGTGAAGAGTTTATTTTTTATTTATTGTCGATTAATTTGTGGCTTAAGGAGATTTTTTTTAAATAAGTTCCTGGTTAGAGAATTAGGCGACAAGAGACTAGACAACTTAACGATCAGTTACTAGAAATTTAGATACTGCAATATCATGTTTAGGAGTGTCGATTAGATACTACAATATCACGAGTATAGATAATTTTTAAGCAGAAAAGTTTTACATATAACAAAATAAACGATCAAGCACACTTCGATCACAAAATGGATCAAGAGTGATTTTTACATCAGCAGTGAACTAGAACTGGACTGAACTAGAACTGAACTAGACTGAACTAGAACTGAACTAGAACTGAACTAGAACTGAACTAGAACTGAACTAGAACTGAACTAGAACTGAACTAGAACTGAACTAGAACTGAACTAGAACTGAACTAGAACTGAACTAGAACTGAACTAGAACTGAACTAGAACTGAACTAGAACTGAACTAGAACTGAACTAGAACTGAACTAGAACTGAACTAGAACTGAACTAGAGAACTGAACTAGAACTGAACTAGAACTGAACTAGAACTGAACTAGAACTGAACTAGAACTGAACTAGAACTGAACTAGAACTGAACTAGAACTGAACTAGAACTGAACTAGAACTGAACTAGAACTGAACTAGAACTGAACTAGAACTGAACTAGAACTGAACTCGAACTGAACTCGAACTGAACTAGAACTGAACTAGAACTGAACTAGAACTGAACTAGAACTGAACTAGAACTGAACTAGAACTGAACTAGAACTGAACTAGAACTGAACTAGAACTGAACTAGAACTGAACTAGAACTGAACTAGAACTGAACTAGAACTGAACTAGAACTGAACTAGAACTGAACTAGAACTGAAAGAACTGAACTCGAACTGAACTAGAACTGAACTAGAACTGAACTAGAACTGAACTAGAACTGAACTAGAACTGAACTAGAACTGAACTAGACTGAACTAGAACTGAACTAGAACTGAACTAGAACTAGAACTGAACTAGAACTGAACTAGAACTGAACTAGAACTGAACTAGAACTGAACTAGAACTGAACTAGAACTGAACTAGAACTAGAACTAGAACTGAACTAGAACTGAACTAGAACTGAACTAACTGAACTAGAACTGAACTAGAACTGAACTAGAACTGAACTAGACTGAACTAGAACTGAACTAGAACTAGAACTGAACTAGAATGAACTAGAACTGAACTAGAACTGAACTAGAACTGAACTAGAACTGAACTAGAACTGAACTAGAACTGAACTAGAACTGAACTAGAACTGAACTAGAACTGAACTAGAACTGAACTAGAACTGAACTAGAACTGACTAGAACTGAACTAGAACTGAACTAGAACTGAACTAGAACGAACTAGAACTGAACTAGAACTGAACTAGAACTGAACTAGAACTGAACTAGAACTGAACTAGAACTGAACTAGAACTGAACTAGAAACTGAACTAGAACTGAACTAGAACTGAACTAGAACTGAACTAGAACTGAACTAGAAACTGACTAGAACTGAACTAGAACTGAACTAGAACTGAACTAGAACTGAACTAGAACTGAACTAGAACTGAACTAGAACTGAACTAGAACTGAACTAGAACTGAACTAGAACTGAACTAGAACTGAACTAGAACTGAACTAGAACTGAACTCGAACTGAACTCGAACTGAACTAGAACTGAACTAGAACTGAACTAGAACTGAACTAGAACTGAACTAGAACTGAACTAGAACTGAACTAGAACTGAACTAGAACTGAACTAGAACTGAACTAGAACTGAACTAGAACTGAACTAGAACTGAACTAGAACTGAACTAGAACTGAACTAGAACTGAACTAAAACTGAACTAGAACTGAAATAGAACTAATCTACAGAGATGATCTACGCTATTCTAGGACATTGATTTGTTCCAAAATGGCTAGTTATATAAATATTTTTAGTTTTCAGTCACGCCTTTAATAGTTTCATGAGGTCATTAAACCGTGTATTTATTTACATAAGTGTTTAAATTTATTTTTGAGATGTTTCGTATTTTGTTTTCGGTAAATCAGTTATACATAAATACATACATAGGAATGTATAAGGTAAATAAATCTCATTGTTGTATGATGTAAAAACGTGACTTGCCACTTTTAAGTGTCAAGTTGAAGGTTTGCATCTTAAGGAAGCTGCCCATAAAACTAAAACAAAATCAATGAGTTGATAAAAGGTTCGTACTTCTAATAAGACATCAAAACTATTTAAAAGTTTTAAATGGCAAAAATATAAATAAATCCATTTAAGATGATTTATAAGTTGGGGTGTGTCTAAGTGACACTTTAAAAAATAAATTAAATGCAATAAAAAATTAGGTTTAATATTTATTGAAATTAAAATTCAAATAAAGGAGTGTAAATGTTTAATAAAAAAGTTTTATGAGGATTGTTGTTTCATAAACACAAATGCTGATATTTTTCTAAAATTTAATTAGAGGTTTTAAATTTTTTTGTTATAAAGGATTAAAATTTCTTTAACTTTTAACAAAATCAAGGTTATTTCAAACAAAAATCTTTTAATAATTTTCATCACACCTTTTTCAAATAAACAATCAATTCTGTTTGATAATCTATAGACAAGTCACCCACTACATAATGAATTCAAAATTTATTTCCCTGTTTCTAAAAAAACAAGAACAACAAAGAAAAATAGCGAATATATAATACAAATTTTAATTGTTTTATTGTGTTCCTTAACATTTAACATAATTTTGTTTGGCATTAGACGTTGTAAGGCATTTATGCAACTTGGTTGGTTGCCACGAAAAAAATATAAATTCAATTTTGTGTATAACAATGGTTTTCAATCTATTTTTGGTCTCCTTAAACTAGAATGAAAATTTGCCAAAGTAATAAATCGATTTTAACAACTTGACACCGAAAACTATACAGAGGAAAAAAAATCATACCAAAGTCAAAATTGGTATGATAAACAGAGTTTGGCACGTTCAAAGAATAAAAAAACAAAATCAAATTATTGACGACAACTTAAAAACTTCGAATAGAAATAATAGCAAAAATCTATAACAAAATGATTGGTCAATTTAAGATTTATTAGCCAAAAGGGGCCATAATATGCAACCACATAAATTTTATATTATATGAAAAAGTATTAAGGGTATTAACGTCATTGGTAGAGTGATTCTAGTCTAGTTCAGTTCAGTTCTAGTTCAGTTCTAGTTCAGTTCTAGTTCAGTTCTAGTCAGTTCTAGTTCAGTTCTAGTTCAGTTCTAGTTCAGTTCTAGTTCAGTTCTAGTTCAGTTCTAGTTCAGTTCTAGTTCAGTTCTAGTTCAGTTCTAGTTCATTCTAGTTCAGTTCTAGTTCAGTTCTAGTTCAGTTCTAGTTCAGTTCTAGTTCAGTTCTAGTTCAGTTCTAGTTCAGTCTAGTTCAGTTCTAGTTCAGTTCTAGTTCAGTTCTAGTTCAGTTCTAGTTCAGTTCTAGTTCAGTTCTAGTTCAGTTCTAGTTCAGTTTAGTTCAGTTCTAGTTCAGTTCTAGTTCAGTTCTAGTTCAGTTCTAGTTCAGTTCTAGTTCAGTTCTAGTTCAGTTCTAGTTCAGTTCTAGTTCAGTTCTAGTTCAGTTCTAGTTCAGTTCTAGTTCAGTTCTAGTTCAGTTCTAGTTCAGTTCTAGTTCAGTTCTAGTTCAGTTCTAGTTCAGTTCTAGTTCAGTTCTAGTTCAGTTCTAGTTCAGTTCTAGTTCAGTTCTAGTTCAGTTCTAGTTCAGTTCTAGTTCAGTTCTAGTTCAGTTCTAGTTCAGTTCTAGTTCAGTTCTAGTTCAGTTCTAGTTCAGTTCTAGTTCAGTTCTAGTTCAGTTCTAGTTCAGTTCTAGTTCAGTTCTAGTTCAGTTCTAGTTCTAGTTCAGTTCTAGTTCAGTTCTAGTTCAGTTCTAGTTCAGTTCTAGTTCAGTTCTAGTTCAGTTCTAGTTCAGTTCTAGTTCAGTTCTAGTTCAGTTCTAGTTCAGTTCTAGTTCAGTTCTAGTTCAGTTCTAGTTCAGTTCTAGTTCAGTTCTAGTTCAGTTCTAGTTCAGTTCTAGTTCAGTTCTAGTTCAGTTCTAGTTCAGTTCTAGTTCAGTTCTAGTTCAGTTCTAGTTCAGTTCTAGTTCAGTTCTAGTTCAGTTCTAGTTCAGTTCTAGTTCAGTTCTAGTTCAGTTCTAGTTCAGTTCTAGTTCAGTTCTAGTTCAGTTCTAGTTCAGTTCTAGTTCAGTTCTAGTTCAGTTCTAGTTCAGTTCTAGTTCAGTTCTAGTTCAGTTCTAGTTCAGTTTAGTTCAGTTTAGTTCAGTTCTAGTTCAGTTCTAGTTCAGTTCTAGTTCAGTTCTAGTTCAGTTGTAGTTCAGTTCTAGTTCAGTTCTAGTTCAGTTCTAGTTCAGTTCTAGTTCAGTTCTAGTTCAGTTCTAGTTCAGTTTAGTTCAGTTCTTGTTCAGTTCTAGTTCAGTTCTAGTTCAGTTGTAGTTCAGTTCTAGTTCAGTTCTAGTTCAGTTCTAGTTCAGTTCTAGTTCAGTTCTAGTTCAGTTCTAGTTCAGTTCTAGTTCAGTTCTAGTTCAGTTCTAGTTCAGTTCTAGTTCAGTTCTAGTTCTAGTTCAGTTCTAGTTCAGTTCTAGTTCAGCTCTAGTTTAGTTCTAGTTCCGTTCTAGTTCCGTTCTAGTTCAGTTCTAGTTCAGTTCTAGTTCAGTTCTAGTTCAGTTTTAGTTCAGTTCTAGTTCAGTTCTAGTTCAGTTCTAGTTCAGTTCTAGTTCAGTTCTAGTTCAGTTCTAGCTCAGTTTTAGTTCAGTTCTAGTTCAGTTTTAGTTCAGTTTTAGTTCAATTCTAGTTCAGTTCTAGTTCAGTTCTAGTTCAGTTCTAGTTCAGTTCTAGTTCAGTTCTAGATCAGTTCTAGTTCAGTTCTAGTTCAGTTCTAGTTCAGTTCTAGTTCAGTTCTAGTTCAGTTCTAGTTCAGTTCTAGTTCAGTTCTAGTTCAGTTCTAGTTCAGTTCTAGTTCAGTTCTAGTTCAGTTCTAGTTCAGTTCTAGTTCCATCTGCTTGATTTGTCACTCTTCCATGATCGTACAACTGAATACCCTAGTTAATTTTGGTAGTATTTTCTGTTACTTTACAGTTCCTTTGTTACCAAAGTTCGGTTCTTTTTTTTCTCTTTTTACAATTTACAGTTAACTGATTTCTTATACACAACATTTTGTGGTCAAAGTTTAGGTTAGACTTATTTAAAAACCTATAAACATATACTGAGTTGTAAAAGTGTAGAAAAAAAAGGAGCTCAAACATTAAATACGTATATGTTTACTTTGATCTTACAATTTTTCTTATGAAATTTATGAAACTTAAAAAAATCAAATAAAATTTGTTACCGTTAGCTGGCTGTTTATTACAAGAAGGTGAGTCACAATAAATAAAATCAAATTTAATAATATGAAAAGGAAATAAATTAGGTCAATGTGATTTGAAAGAAATCGAAATCAATTGCTTAAACAGAACAAGCTGAGTAAAGTTTTCCTTTTTATTTTGCTTAAACAAAAGACTTAAGAAACAAATTTTATGGCATATGAGACAAGTTGTTAAGTTTTGATGGATTGTAACATTAACAAAGAAGGGGTTAGAATTAGGAATTGTTTAGATATAAAATTTAGTTTTAAATTTATGAATTGTTTAATAAAAACTTTATAAATCTTTTTCAATTAATATTTAATTGTTTCCACCTGTCTATAGGAAAAGTTCTTAATAATGCAAAAAAAAATATATATTTTACAAGCATAAACTTGTCTAGACTTTTATTTTTTTGTAATAATTTTTGTCATATTTATGGTTTTACTTATTACATGTTTTCAGTTATTAATATTATTTAATTACTTGTTTCGTTCTATAAGTTTATAAACTATGAGGGTGTTTGGTTTAAATTGCAATTTGAGTTGAATGAAAACTCCTACTACTGCTGCATTTTAAAGTTGTCACCTTATGTTTTTACCTTATTAACTTAAAGTGTGATTAATAAATGATATAATTATATTTATTTATAAACTATTACATTATCTTGATAGAAATTCATCAAAATGAGATAATGAAAAGCTATGAGAAATTACTGAAAATTAATGACAGATTAAATCTGATTGCTTAGGTTTATGATTCGACTAATTTCGGTTCAACTAATCTCTTCTCGATTAGTTTTGAAAAGCCATTCTGCGATGGAAACAGTGTTTATTATTCCTTGTTACGTCCAAACGACCTACTAATATACTTTAATAGACCTCTGACCGAAAAGTATTGCATTGACTAATGATCGTCTTATATCTAATTAATCAACTGATATCTGACGGAAAATTCTCTGATCAAAGTATAGTTTTATGCTCTGGTTCAGCTCTAGATCAGTTCTAGTTCAGTTCTAGTTCAGTTTTAGTTCAGCTTTTAGTTCAGTTCCAGTTCAGTTTTAGTTCAGTTCAAGTTCAGTTCTAGTTCTAGTTCAGTTCTTCAAGTTCAGTTCTAGTTCAGTTCTAGTTCAGTTCTTTCTAGTTCAGTTCTAGTTCAGTTCTAGTTCAGTTCTAGTTCAGTTCTAGTTCAGTTCTAGTTCAGTTCTAGTTCAGTTCTAGTTCAGTTCTAGTTCAGTTCTAGTTCAGTTCTAGTTCAGTTCTAGTTCAGTTCTAGTTCAGTTCTAGTTCAGTTCTAGTTCTAGTTCAGTTCTAGTTCAGTTCTAGTTCAGTTCTAGTTCAGTTCTAGTTCAGTTCTAGTTCAGTTCTAGTTCAGTTCTAGTTCAGTTCTAGTTCAGTTCTAGTTCAGTTCTAGTCAGTTCTAGTTCAGTAGTTCAGTTCTAGTTCAGTTCTAGTTCAGTTCTAGTTCAGTTCTAGTTCAGTTCTAGTCAGTTCTAGTTCTTAGTTCAGTTCTAGTTCAGTTCTAGTTCAGTTCTAGTTCAGTTCTAGTTCAGTTCTAGTTCAGTTCTAGTTCAGTTCTAGTTCAGTTCAGTTCTAGTTCAGTTCTAGTTCAGTTCTAGTTCAGTTCTAGTTCAGTTCTAGTTCAGTTCTAGTTCAGTTCTAGTTCAGTTCTAGTTCAGTTCTAGTTCAGTTCTAGTTCTAGTTACAGTTCCTAGTTCAGTTCTAGTTCAGTTCTAGTTCAGTTCTAGTTCAGTTCTAGTTCAGTTCTAGTTAGTTCAGTTCTAGTTCAGTTCTAGTTCAGTTCTAGTTCAGTTCTAAGTTCAGTTCTAGTTCAGTTCTAGTCAGTTCTAGTTCAGTTCTAGTTTCAGTTCTAGTTCAGTTCTAGTTCAGTTCTAGTTCAGTTCTAGTTCAGTTCTAGTTCAGTTCTAGTTCAGTTCTAGTCAGTTCTAGTTCAGTTCTAGTTCAGTTCTAGTTCAGTTCTAGTTCAGTTCTAGTTCAGTTCTAGTTCAGTTCTAGTTCAGTTCTAGTTCAGTTCTAGTTCAGTTCTAGTTCAGTTCTAGTTCAGTTCTAGTTCAGTTCTAGTTCAGTTCTAGTTCAGTTCTAGTTCAGTTCTAGTTCAGTTCTAGTTCAGTTCTAGTTCAGTTCTAGTTCAGTTCTAGTTCAGTTCTAGTTCGTTCTAGTTCAGTTCTAGTTCAGTTCTAGTTCAGTTCTAGTTCAGTTCTAGTTCAGTTCTAGTCAGTTCTAGTTCAGTTCTAGTTCAGTTCTAGTTCAGTTCTAGTTCAGTTCTAGTTCAGTTCTAGTTCAGTTTCTAGTTCAGTTCTAGTTCAGTTCTAGTTCAGTTCTAGTTCAGTTCTAGTTCAGTTCTAGTTCAGTTCTAGTTCAGTTCTAGTTCAGTTCTAGTTCAGTTCTAGTTCAGTTCTAGTTCAGTTCTAGTTCAGTTCTAGTTCAGTTCTAGTTCAGTTCTAGTTCAGTTCTATCAGTTCTAGTTCAGTTCTAGTTCAGTTCTAGTTCAGTTCTAGTTCAGTTCTAGTTCAGTTCTAGTTCAGTTCTAGTTCATTCTAGTTCAGTTCTAGTTCAGTTCTAGTCAGTTCTAGTTCAGTTCTAGTTCAGTTCTAGTTCAGTTCTAGTTCAGTTCTAGTTCAGTTCTAGTTCAGTTCTAGTTCAGTTCTAGTTCAGTTCTAGTTCAGTTCTAGTGCACTTCTAGTTTGCTTCTAGTTTATTTCTAGTTCAGATTTACTATAGTTCATGAGCAATAAATTTTTATTTTATTTAAAATCACTGTTGAGTTTTAAAATTTCCATTTTTCTTTTTTTTTTTGAGATTAGAGAATTTTGTTTACAAAAACAACAAAAATTGCATGTCATGTTAAATGTTTGTTTTTTCTACTTATAACTTAATGATACTGTCAGTAATATTTAAACAATTGTCTACACTTAAGACTTATTAAAAAGCGTGGCATTATATAAAGAATCTGAAATGTAAAAAAGAATTTTATAGAAAAAAACAAAGAAAAGACACTTCCGCATACAAAGATTGATTGGTTATTTTGAAAACTTACAAACTTAGATTTTTAATTATTTATTGAAATTATATATTTCAAAATGTTTTTTTTTTTCTTTGTTATAAAATGTTAGCATGATGTGCATTTACAGAAATATGGTGCCAAAATGTCTACGTATTTGACATACAATTGTCTACGTATTTGACATACAATTAACTTTTATAAAATGTTAGTTTTTCGCAAAATACAGCAAAAAAGTATATATAAGTATAGATTTCATAAAAATGAGAGATGAAAAAAATTTTCGTATAATTATCTTTATATTAACATCAACACCTTGTTTATTGTTTATGAAGGTGCAGCGTAGAGTTTATTTTTTTTTTTTAATTTTATTTAGTGTCTTCATTGTTAATTTTTGCTTAAAAGTCGCATGTTAAGAGTAAATAAAATTGTGTGTGTGCGGTTTTCAACTTCCCACATAAATTTCAAATTAAAAAGTTTTTTTTTTCTTGAAATGGCTTAAAAATATTGTATAATTGAAATAATAAATTTTATTAAATGAAATTATTAATTAATTTAACAAAAAACATAGAAATCAAATATAAAAAAAATCAAAAGAAATCAATTAACAAAACACGAAGATGTTTAAAATCCATCTGGCAAACGATTTTTTCATAAACAAATTAATTTGTATTAAATGTGCATTGTTTATTGTTATCAAAAACAAAAGACTTAAGAAACAAGCTTTAGCAGTTTACCCTTATATACCTAAACTACTGAACATTTTTTGCCATCAATAAGATATGTGTGAATTTCTTAATACATTTTAAACTTTATTTGTATTGAATTAATTCAAAGTAATCATTACTAAATTAAACAATTTATTGCAAACTAAAAGAGTAGCAGCGGCAATCCAACATTGCAACATTCCTCAACAATTTGAAAACAAATTGCAATAAAAATACCACCACATAAAACATGCAGTTGAACATTTAAGGAAATTGTGTAAGCAAATATAAATGAAATCAAATAAAAAAAGAAATAGAAATCCAACCCGAATGCTGATGAATTAAAAAATGTCATTCAAATAACAACATTTCCCGTTGTATCTGATTTGATGATTTTTAGCATCTACCAATTGAATTCAAATTGTTTAATTAGCTTGGAAACTCAACTGAACTAGAACTGAACTAGGAACTGAACTAGAACTGACTAGATCTGACTAGAACTGAACTAGAACTGAACTAGAAACTAGAACTGAACTAGAACTGAACTAGAACTGAACTAGAACTGAACTAGAACTGAACTAGAACTGAACTAGAACTGAACTAGAACTGAACTAGAACTGAACTAGAACTGAACTAGAAACTGAACTAGAACTGAACTAGAACTGAACTAGAACTGAACTAGAACTGAACTAGAACTGAACTAGAACTCAACTAGAACTGAACTAGAACTGAACTAGAACTGAACTAGAACTGAACTAGAACTGAACTAGAACTGAACTAGAACTGAACTAGAACTGAACTAGAACTGAACTAAACTGAACTAGAACTGAACTAGAACTGAACTAGAACTGAACTAGAACTGAACTAGAACTGAACTAGAACTGAACTAGAACTGAACTAGAACTGAACTAGAACTGAACTAGAAACTGAACTAGAACTGAACTAGAACTGAACTAGAACTGAACTAGAACTGAACTAGACTGAACTAGAACTGAACTAGAACTGAACTAGAACTGAACTAGAACTGAACTAGAACTGAACTAGAACTGAACTAGAACTGAACTAGAACTGAACTAGAACTGAACTAGAACTGAACTAGAACTGAACTAGAACTGAACTAGAACTGAACTAGAACTGAACTAGAACTGAACTAGAACTGAACTAGAACTGAACTAGAACTGAACTAGAACTGAACTAGAACTGAACTAGAACTGAACTAGAACGGAACTGAACTGAACTAGAACTGAACTAGAACTGAACTAGAACTGAACTAGACTGAACTAGACTGAACTAGAACTGAACTAGAACTGAACTAGAACTGACTAGAACTGAACTAGAACTGAACTAGAACTGAACTAGAACTGAACTAGAACTGAACTAGAACTGAACTAGAACTGAACTAGAACTGAACTAGAACTGAACTAGAACTGAACTATAACTGAACTAGAAGAACTAGAACTGAACTAGAACTGAACTAGAACTGAACTAGACTGAACTAGAACTGAACTAGAACTGAACTAGAACTGAACTAGAACTGAACTAGAACTGAACTAGAACTGAACTAGAACTGAACTAGAACTGAACTAGAACTGAACTAGAACTGAACTAGAACTGAACTAGAACTGAACTAGAACTGAACTAGAACTGAACTACTGAACTAGAACTGACTAGAACTGAACTAGAACTGAACTAGAACTGAACTAGAACTGAACTAGAACTGAACTAGAACTGAACTAGAACTGAACTAGAACTGAACTAGAACTGAACTAGAACTGAACTAGAACTGAACTAGAACTGAACTAGAACTGAACTAGAACTGAACTAGAACTGAACTAGAACTGAACTAGAACTGAACTAGAACTGAACTAGAACTGAACTAGAACTGACTAGAACTGAACTAGAACTGAACTAGAACAGAACTAGAACAGAACTAGAACTGAACTAGAACTGAACTGAACTGAACTAGAACTGAACTGAACTGAACTAGAACTGAACTAGATGAACTAGAACTGAACTAGAACTGAACTAGAACTGAACTAGAACTGAACTAACAGAACTAGAACTGAACTAGAACTGAACTAGAACTGAACTAGAACAGAACTAGAAATGAACTAAACTGAACTAGAACTGAACTAGAACTGAACTAGAACTGAACTGGAACACAATTAGAATTTCCTGAAATTTAATTGGAAATGGTGTTTGTAGTTTTTGCAGTGCATCTGCTGAAATAACAATCACTTTATTCGCATATTTATTTCGAAGACATCCTCAATTAGTTAAGAGATTTATTTTAATAGCAACCTAATGACTTACATTTGTTGAAATCAAAAACAACAACAATCAAACCAACTTAATGACATTACAAATACCAAACTTCAAAATGAAGTAGATTCAAAGAAATAGTTGCGAAGATAAGAGTTTAACTATCTTTTATATGAAGTTATATGAAATGACAGTCAAATGGATAAATAGTCAGTCATGTGTAGAGTTTGAAGTATTTGCGGCTAGAATAATAAAAATAGGTCGTACACATTTAGATATATGGGTTAGTGTTTAAAGACAGGAATGAATTGGATTGTAAAAGTAGATCTACATATATAGTAAATGGAAAGGAAATGATCGGGATAAAGCGGGATAAAACATTGACTATAAAATCTTAGATAGTAAATCTTGTTGTAGTCGATCAGGGACTGGTCAGTCGCAAATTTGTTATATATAGACCAGACATTTATGGGCTATTGAAATACTATATCTACTATAGATCAGTTGATCATAAATTACTCGATCATGTATTAGGCTACGACTAGTTGATTATAGACCAGTCTATTATGACTTGTCGATCATATAATATTTGCTCAAAGACTAATCGATCATAGACTTATCGATCGAGGAATAGTCAACCATGAATCAACCGTTTATGAAATAGTTGATCACGGAACAGTCGATCATGATTAGTAAATTTTTGTCCGGTCAGTCATGGAGATTAGACTATGAATTAGTTTATCATTGAATATCAAGGAAAAGTCGGCCATGAACTCATCGATCACGGAATAGTCGGCTATGATTAGTAAACTTTAGACTGGTCGATCACGGAATGGTCGATCATGGTGAGACAACCATGAATTAATCGATCATTAAATAGTTGATCCAGGAAAACTCGATCGTGAACTAATCGATCACGGAATAGTCGACCATTAGTAATAAACTATGGACTGGTCGATCACGGAATAGTTGATCATGGAGAGACAACCATGAATTAATCGATCAGTGAATAGTTGATCCGGAAAAGTCGATCGTGAACTAATCGATCACGGCATAGTCGACTATTATCAGTAAACTAAATAGTCGATAATGAAGAGATAACTATAAATTAATCGATCATTGAATAGTTGATCGATCACGGAATAGTCGACCATTATTAGTAAAGTATGAACTGGTCGATCACATAATAGTCGATCATGGAGATTTGATCATGAATTAATCATAGAATAGTTGATCAAGGAGAAGTCGTTCACGATATAATCGATCGCGAAATAGTCTATCATAATTAGTAAACTATGAACAGGTCGATCATGGAGAGACAACCATGAATTAATCGATCATTAAATGGTTGATCCAGGAAAAGACGATCATGAACTAATCGATCACGGAATAGTCGACCATTAACAATAAACTTTGGACTGGTCGATCAGGGAATAGGCGATTCTGGAGGTTAGACAATGAATTAAGGATTATTGAGTCCACTATGAATTACTTGATCATCGAATAGTTGATCATGGAATAAGTCGATCTCAAGCTACCTCCTAATGTTATAACTTAAGTATTATTTTAGGCAATTTACCCCAAAACTAAGTACAATACCATTTGACAAGATTTATCTCATAACAATTACATTATTTGTCTTCTCTATTAGACCATTAAATAGGTTTCTTACACAAATTATTTTTCATTTATTTCCTATTAATCATAATTATTATCTTTTATATTTGCTCTGAACTTTTTCAAGACAATTTTAGTTTACAATAAACAAAATATTTTATATCATATCGTTTTAATACTTGTTAATATCATTTCAATAAGACTAAAAAAAAAAGTTAAACAATTGAAAGTTTTTACACACACTTTACTAACACCTTGACCATACCGCTGACCATCAATATTGGCTAAAAGCACCGAACTTATGAGCTCGTTATAAGAGTGCAATGAAAACCTAGTTACCCATTAAACAACGTTTTTTTTTTTCTTTCTTAACCAAAGTCTTGTTTAAAAGCCAATGAAAACAAAAGCTTTAGTTTAACAAATGACTCTGAATATATCAAAAGAAACAAAAACAACAAAAAATTGGTCGGTCTGTGTTGCAATAATCTCTCCCCTTAAGACATGACTTTATATATAGTACACAAAACCATAAAAAATACAACAAAATACAAAACTACAACAACAGCAACATACTTTTGCAATTGTTTAGATATTATTACCAACAGATAGATACATATAGTATGCCTTTTAACGCCTAATAATAAAAAATACAACTTACAAATACACAAAAATAGTTTAGACCTAAAAAATGCGAAGAAAACTTTAATTTCTTTGCAGCTCTAAACATTGTAACATATCAGGTCTATGAGTACAATTTTATATGTTGCATGAAGAAAACTTTATAAAGTGGTTTTGTTATAGAAAAAAACAACAAATAAATTGTAGGAAAATCAAGCTGCTTTTATCTTGTTCAAACACCATTTGGTATGTGAGAAAAATAAGTGCAATTGTCTGGTTTACTTTCATTTGTATAAATGATGGCCAACCGTTGAATAATTGTGTAAATGGTTTATAAGCTAGACATAAAGGGGGTAGCAAAACTGGGCTACAAATGGACAAATCATACTATTCGCTCATGGACAAGTCCATCGTCATATATTCGAGAATATATTAGTCAATCATATAAGAAAAACAGACGATCATGGACTAATTTATATAAAGAAATCGCTCGTAAATTAGTTGATCATAAACTACTCAATCATGAACTATTACTTCTAGTTCAGTTTTAGTGTGAAATAATTGATCACAGAGCTATGATTTGATGAAGGACCATTTGATAAATGTCATGAATTAGACGATTACGAAAAGTCGGTCGATTCTTGTAGAAGTCAATCAACGAAAAATTTATAATGGACTCTTGCTTACGATCAACTTGTCCACTGGACTAATTTATGATCTACCAATACATTGATAGATGAACTAAACTAGAACTATAACTGTACTATAACTGTACTACAACAGAACTAGAACTGAAGTAGAACTGAACTAGAACTGAAATAGAACTGAACTAGAACTGAACTAGAACTGAAACTAGAACTGAACTAGAACTGAACTAGAACTGAACTAGAACTGAACTAGAACTGAACTAGAACTGAACTAGAACTGAACTAGAACTGAACTAGAACTGAAACTAGAAACTGAACTAGAACTGAACTAGAACTGAACTAGAACTGAACTAGAACTGAACTAGACTGAACTAGAATGAACTAGAACTGAACTAGAACTGAACTAGAACTGAACTAGAACTGAACTAGAACTGAACTAGAACTGAACTAGAACTGAACTAGAACTGAACTAGAACTGACAATAGAACTGAACTAGAACTGAACTAAACTGAACTAGAACTGAACTAGAACTGAACTAGAACTGAACTAGAACTGAACTAGAACTAAATTAGAACTGAACTAGAACTGAACTAGAACAGAACTAGAACAGAACTAGAACAGAACTAGAACAGAACTAGAACAGAACTAGAACAGAACTAGAACAGAACTAGAACAGAACTAGAACAGAACTAGAACAGAACTAGAACAGAACTAGAACAGAACTAGAACAGAACTAGAACAGAACTAGAACAGAAATAGAACAGAACTAGAACAGAACTAGAACAGAGAACTAGAACAGAACTAGAACAGAACTAGATAGAACTAGAATAGAACCAGAACAGAACTAGAACAGAACTAGAACAGAACTAGAACAGAACTAGAACAGAACTAGAACAGAACTAGAACAGAACTAGAACAGAACTAGAACAGAACTAGAACAGAACTAGAACAGAACTAGAACAGAACTAGACAGAACTAGAACAGAACTAGAACAGAACTAGAACAGAACTAGAACAGAACTAGAACAGAACTAGAACAGAACTAGAACAGAACTAGAACAGAACTAGAACAGAACCTAGAACAGAACTAGAACAGAACTAGAACAGAACTAGAACAGAACTAGAACAAACTAGAACAGAACTAGAACAGAACTAGAACGAACTAGAACAGAACTAGAACAGAACTAGAACAGAACTAGAACAGAACTAGAACAGAACTAGAACAGAACTAGAACAGAACAGAAACAGAACTAGAACAGAACTAGAACAGAACTAGAACAGAACTAGAACAGAACTAGAACAGAAACTAGAACAGAACTAGAACAGAACTAGAACAGAACTAGACAGAACTAGAACAGAACTAGAACAGAACTAGAACAGAACTAGAACAGAACTAGAACAGAACTAGAACAGAACTAAACAGAACTAGAACAGAACTAGAACAGAACTAGAACAGAACTAGAACAGAACTAGAACAGAACTAGAACAGAACTAGAACAGAACTAGAACAGAACTAGAACAGAACTAGAACAGAACTAGAACAGAACTAGAACAGAACAGAACAGAACTAGAACAGAACTAGAACAGAACTAGAACAGAACTAGAACAGAACTAGAACAGAACTAGAACAGAACTAGAACAGAACTAGAACAGAACTAGAACAGAACTAGAACAGAACTAGAACAGAACTAGAACAGAACTAGAACAGAACTAGAACAGAACTAGAACAGAACTAGAACAAACTAGAACAGAACTAGAACAGAACTAGAACAGAACTAGAAACAGAACTAGAACAGAACTAGAACAGAACTAGAACAGAACTAGAAAAACTAGAACAGAACTAGAACAGAACTAGAACAGAACTAGAACAGAACTAGAACAGAACTAGAACAGAACTAGAACAGAACTAGAACAGAACTAGAACAGAACTAGAACAGAACTAGAACAGAAACTAGAACAGAACTAGACAGAACTAGAACAGAACTAGAACAGAACTAGAAAGAACTAGAACCGAACTAGACAGAACTAGAACAGAAACTAGAACAGAACTAGAACAGAACTAACAGAACTAGAACAGAACTAGAACAGAAACTAGAACAGAACTAGAACAGAACTAGAACAGAACTAGAACAGAACTAGAACAGAACTAGAACAGAACTAGAACAGAACTAGAACGAAATCTGAACAGAACTAGAACAGAAACTAGAACAGAACTAGAACAGAACTAGAAACAGAACTAGAACAGAACTAGAACAGAACTAGAACAGAATCTAGAACCAGAACTAGAACGAACTAGAACCGAACTAGAACAGAACTAGAACAGAATAGAACAGAACTAGAACAGAACTAGAACAGAACTAGAACAGAACTAGAACAAATACTAGAACAGAACTAGAACAGAACTAGAACAGAAACTAGAACAGAACTAGAACAGAACAGAACAGAACTAGAACAGAACTAGAACAGAACTAGAACAGAACTAGAACAGAACCTAGAACAGAACTAGAACAGAACTAGAACAGAACTAGAACAGAACTAGAACAGAACTAGAAACAGAACTAGAACAGAACTAGAACAGAAACTAGAAACTAGAACTAGAACAGGAACTAGAACAGAACTAGAACAGAACTAGAACAGAACTAGAACAGAACTAGAAAACAGAACTAGAACAGAACTAGAACAGAACTAAACAGACACTAGAACAGAAACTAAGAACAGACCTAGAATGGAACTATAATGGAACTAGAACTGAACTAGAAACTGAACTAGAACTAGAACTTGACTAGAACTGAACATCGGGGAATATTTTATTTAGAATCGTCGATATCGTTTCAGTACACGATCCATCGTGGATTAGTGATGGTAGATAATCCGATTGTTGCTCGTGAATTAGACGAGGATGAGCAATAGTCTGTCGTAGACAAGTAAATATTGAAAGCAATTGGGTCTGAACAGTCGATTATGAATTAGTCGATCGTGGACTAGTCTACCATGAACATTTCGATCATAACCTATTGTGTAATTTAAAACTGTTATTTTTCACATCGTTTTCCAAACCCTTTAAATACTCAAAATAAAGATAATTTTCTTGCGATACGATTTAATTTGAAGTCTGGCATTTTCTTTTTGTTATATTGTGCTCATTCTTTCTTTTTAGCAAATTAACATTTTGTACATATAGTGTGGGAAAGTCGAAAAAAACAACAACGAAAAACTATTTCAAATAATTGAAATATTAGCTGAAGATAATAGAAAGTTATTCTGAGTCAATTGAATAACGAGTAAGTAATCATTTCCTTTTTATGCTTCAATGTTACAATGGATGTGAAAATGTTGTCAAAAAATGTTTATAGTTTTAAGGCCATTGTGTTATAGTGTTGGGTAATGGGTGAGTAAATGTATTTAGTTTTGGCTTTTGAAAAACTATAGTAACTACCAAGGAGAAATCCTAAGTTTTGTTAAGTGCACCAAGTATTTTTAGCGAAAATATACTCATACCACCTGTAGTGCTGCCAACAAAGTTAAATATCGAAATAATGTCCAGAGTATTAGTTATTGCAGATAAATTAAAATAAAATTTACAATTAAATGTTAATGCTTCAATTTAAACCACCAAAAAAACTTAAAGCCCACAGAAGTCGCTAAACTTCCTTAGAAGTATAATGATATTTACCAAAAAGAACATTATTTTACTTATATAGACACAAATTAAAGGAGTGTTTTACTTCCATTTACGTCTTACAACTTAAGGTTAGATAGACAAACACCTTTTCTACGAATAAAGAATCGAAAAGCAAAGTCTCAGGTAGCAAGTTGGCGCTGAAAGCTCATATATTACAATTAACCAAAAACTGATACAACACATGACAAACTAATAAATCTAAATTATTAATTACGCCTTCAAAATTATAAAAGAATTTGTCTACGTTTTCATATGCCTTATATGGATTGCGCACAAAATTAGCTGACTGATAAGAATTTTCGTGGCAAAGATAAAAATCAAAAATCTAGTACCAAAACCCACTATTCAAATTTTTAATATTTTTATAATAAAATAATTATGCTAATGATTTTGTTAACGTAATACAAAAAAAAAAATATTTTTTTGTATTTGGCATACGCAAACTTTTTAAGAATTTTAAAAGAAATTATTTTGTTTAGTTAACATCTTTTACCATTTAAGGCAACATGTTTTGTATTTGAAAATATTGAACAATATTTAAATAAAACATTTTATGAGTTCGAAACAAGTTAAATCGATTTTTTTTACAAATGCCAGTAATGGTAAGAAACAGTGGTGCCAATATCAAAATATATAAGAAAAATCGGTCTTTCTATGTTCCAGCTTAGATTCCAAATCAATGTTAGTTCTAGTTCAGTTCTAATTTAGTTCTAATTCAGTTCTAATTTAGTTCTAGTTCAGTCTAGTTCAGTTCTAGTTCAGTTCTAGTTCAGTTCTAGTTCAGTTCTAGTTCAGTTCTAGTTCAGTTCTAGTCAGTTCTAGTTCAGTTCTAGTTCAGTTCTAGTTCAGTTCTAGTTCATTCTAGTTAAGTTCTAGTTTAGTTCTAGTTCAGTTCTAGTTCAGTTCTAGTTCAGTTCTAGTTCAGTTCTAGTTCAGTTCTAGTTCAGTTCTAGTTCAGTTCTAGTTCAGTTTCTAGTTCAGTTCTAGTTCTGTTCTAGTTCTGTTCTAGTTCTGTTCTAGGTTCAGTTCTAGTTCAGTTCTAGTTCAGTTCTAGTTCTGTTCTAGTTCTGTTCTAGTTCTGTTCTAGTTCTGTTCTAGTTTTGTTCTAGTTCTGTTCTAGTTCTGTTCTAGTTCTGTTCTAGTTCTGTTCTAGTTCTGATCTAGTTCTGTTCTAGTTCTGTTCTAGTTCTGTTCTAGTTCTGTTCTAGTTCTGTTCTAGTTCTGTTCTGTTCTAGTTCTGTTCTAGTTCTGTTCTAGTTCTGTTCTAGTTCTGTTCTAGTTCTGTTCTAGTCTGTTCTAGTTCTGTTCTAGTTCTGTTCTAGTGTCTGTTCTAGTTCTGTTCTAGTTCTGTTCTAGTTCTGTTCTAGTTCTGTTCTAGTTCTGTTCTAGTTCTGTTCTAGTTCTAGTTCTAGTTCAGTTCTAGTTCAGTTCTAGTTCAGTTCTAGTCAGTTCTAGTTCAGTTCAGTTCAGTTCTAGTTCAGTTCTAGTTCAGTTCTAGTTCAGTTCTAGTTCAGTTCTAGTTCAGTTCTAGTTCAGTTCTAGTTCAGTTCTAGTTCAGTTCTAGTTCAGTTCTAGTTCAGTTCTAGTTCAGTTCTAGTTCAGTTCTAGTTCAGTTCTAGTTCATTTCTAGTTCAGTTCTAGTTCATTCAGTTCAGTTCTAGTTCCATTCTAGTTAAGTTCTAGTTAAGTTCTAGTTTAGTTCTAGTTCAGTTCTAGTTCAGTTCTAGTTCAGTTCTAGTTCAGTTCTAGTTCAGTTCTAGTTCAGTTAAGTTCTAGTTAAGTTCTAGTTTAGTTCTAGTTCAGTTCTAGTTCAGTTCTAGTTCAGTTCTAGTTCAGTTCTAGTTCAGTTCTAGTTCAGTTCTAGTTCAGTTCTAGTTCAGTTCTATTCAGTTCTAGTTCAGTTCTAATTCAGTTCTAGTTCAGTTCTAGTTCAGTTCTGTTCTAGTTCTGTTCTAGTTCTGTTCTAGTTCTGTTCTAGTTCTGTTCTAGTTCTGTTCTAGTTCTGTTCTAGTTCTGTTCTAGTTCTGTTCTAGTTTGCTCTAGTTCTGTTCTAGTTCTGTTCTAGTTCTGTTCTAGTTCTGTTCTAGTTCTGTTCTAGTTCTGTTCTAGTTCTGTTCTAGTTCTGTTCTAGTTCTGTTCTAGTTCTGTTCTAGTTCTGTTCTAGTTCTGTTCTAGTTCTGTTCTAGTTCTGTTCTAGTTCTGTTCTAGTTCTGTTCTAGTTCTGTTCTAGTTCTGTTCTAGTTCTGTTCTAGTTCTGTTCTAGTTCTGTTCTAGTTCTGTTCTAGTTCTGTTCTAGTTCTGTTCTAGTTCTGTTCTAGTTCTGTTCTAGTTCTGTTCTAGTTCTGTTCTAGTTCTGTTCTAGTTCTGTTCTAGTTCTGTTCTAGTTCTGTTCTAGTTCTGTTCTAGTTCTGTTCTAGTTCTGTTCTAGTTCTGTTCTAGTTCTGTTCTAGTTCTAGTTCTGTTCTAGTTCTGTTCTAGTTCTGTTCTAGTTCTGTTCTAGTTCTGTTCTAGTTCTGGTTCTGTTCTAGTTCAGTTCTAGTTCAGTTTCTAGTTCAGTTCTAGTTCAGTTCTAGTTCAGTTCAGTTCTAGTTCGGTTCTTGTTCAGTTCTAGTTCAGTTCTAGTTCAGTTCTAGTTCAGATCTCCAACAGTGATTAAATAACAATCACTCTAACCTTTTCATTCTTCATTGACTTTTTACTCAAAGCCAGTGTTTATACGCCAACAAACAGTAAGCAAACAAATGACATAAATCACCAACCGTCTCATTAACAACTCAATATATGTGAGGTTTGTATTACAGACTCTGTAATTTGCAAGGTGTTGCCCTCCTTTACACAAATAAATTGAAAATACAATAAATTCCAACAAAAAAAAAATATTCTCTGAATTTGGTGACAATTTTACAATTAACTAATAAATCCACTAGAACATTTTAGTAAAAGTTTCTTCAATAACAGATATAATTCATTTATAGTTTGTTTGTCTTAATAATTTCATAAAAGTCAAATAAAAAAACCTTACAATAAACATACATATAGATTTATGTATATAAATTGATTAATTGTTATTATGATAAATATGTTTTAAGTTGGTTGAACAGAACAAAAAAAACTCAAACTACAACACACATGTTACAAATGTATAGACACTTATGCAAAAATCACTTGGCTTGTTGTACTTCATAAAGTTAGAAAAAAAAGTAACAACAACTTCTTAACATTTTACATATTCGTAGACCTGGTAGACAAACAAACGAACAAAACTCGTAGTTAATTAAGATGCGTAGGTTGTATACAAGTGTCATACAGTGTACATAATGGAGTGGTGGCAGAGTGGTAAGAATGAAGAAATAACATACAATAACACATAATAAACAAATAAAAGTGGTGGTCGGCTTTTAGTAAAAAAATAGTATAGGGCACAGTGTCTAGGCTATGTTTAAGAAATATATGGTCGTGATCACTTTGTATAGAAGTGATCTAGAGCTAAAACTGAACTAGAACTACTGAACTAGAACTGAACTAGAACTGAACTAGAACTGAACTAGAACTGAACTAGAACTGAACTAGAACTGAACTAGAACTGAACTAGAACTGAACTAGAACTGAACTAGAACTGAACTAGAACAGAATTAGAACTAAACTAGAACTGAACTAGAACTGAACTAGAACTGAACTATAACTGAACTGAACTAGAACTAAAGAACTGAACTAGAACTGAACTAGAACTGAACTAGAACTGAACTAGAACTGAACTAGAACTGAACTAGAACTGAACTAGACTGAACTAGAACTGAACTAGAACTGAACTAGAACTGAACTAGAACTGAACTAGAACTGAACTAGAACTGAACTAGAACTGAACTAGAACTGAACTAGAACTGAACTAGAACTGAACTAGAACTGAACTAGAACTGAACTAGAACTGAACTAGAACTGAACTAGAACTGAACTAGAACTGAACTAGAACTGAACTAGAACTGAACTAGAACTGAACTAGAACTGAACTAGAACTGAACTAGAACTGAACTAGAACTGAACTAGAACTGAACTAGAACTGAACTAGAACTGAACTAGAACTGAACTAGAACTGAACTAGAAATGAACTAGAACTGAACTAGAACTGAACTAGAACTGAACTAGAACTGAACTAGAACTGAACTAGAACTGAACTAGAACTGAACTAGAACTGAACTAGAACTGAACTAGAACTGAACTAGAACTGAACTAGAACTGAACTAGAACTGAACTAGAACTGAACTAGAACTGAACTAGAACTGAACTAGAACTGAACTAGAACTGAACTAGAACTGAACTAGAACTGAACTAGAACTGAACTAGAACTGAACTAGAACTGAACTAGAACTGAACTAGAACTGAACTAGAACTGAACTAGAACTGAACTAGAACTGAACTAGAACTGAACTAGAACTGAACTAGAACTGAACTAGAACTGAACTAGACTGAACTAGAACTGAAACTAGAACTGAACTAGAACTGAACTAGAACGAACTAGAACTGAACTAGAACTGAACTAGAACTGAACTAGAACTGAACTAGAACTGAACTAGAACTGAACTAGAACTGAACTAGAACTGAACTAGAACTGAACTAGAACTGAACTAGAACTGAACTAGAACTGAACTAGAACTGAACTAGAACTGAACTAGAACTGAACTAGAACTGAACTAGAACTGAACTAGAACTGAACTAGAACTGAACTAGAACTGAACTAGAACTGAACTAGAACTGAACTAGAACTGAACTAGAACTGAACTAGAACTGAACTAGAACTGAACTAGAACTGAACTAGAACTGAACTAGAACTGAACTAGAACTGAACTAGAACTGAACTAGAACTGAACTAGAACTGAACTAGAACTGAACTAGAACTGAACTAGAACTGAACTAGAACTGAACTAGAACTGAACTAGAACTGAACTAGAACTGAACTAGAACTGAACTAGAACTGAACTAGAACTAACTAGAACTGAACTAGAACTGACTAGAACTGAACTAGAACTGAACTAGAACTGAACTAGAACTGAACTATGAACTAAGAACTAAACTAAACTGAAAACTAGAACTGAACTAGTAACAACTGAACTACAACTTGTACTGACTGAACTGAACTAGAATAAGGAAAACGAACTAGAACTGAACTAGAATGAAAATTACTGAACTTTAGACTGACTAAAAATATAACTAAACTTACTAACTACAGAAACTGAAGTAGTACAACCGAACTACGTACTTTTAAGAAAAGATAATTTTTAAGAAAAATTCAATTTCGTAGAAATTCACTTTTCTATGAATTTTAACTTTTTTATAGAAAATTCATTTAATCACTAAAATATAAAATTTTTTTAATCCCAACATTTTTAAACCTTTTTCAAAAGTATTGCTGTTATTTAATTTTTCCTACTTTCATAATAAAGTCAAAAGTCGCACGTGCAATTTTCCTGGTTGAAAACGTTTTTGTTAAACTTTTTTTATTTATCATTATTGTTTACCGATCTTGTTAGACAATCATAAAGCACGCTTTTAACTCTTTTTTTTTTCTTTAGTTGCCAAAAAAAAAATTATTATTCGTCGTGTAGTTTATGGGCCAAAACTCGATTGTGTTCACATTAACAAATGTTTATGTTTACATGCTTGACTAATTGTTAAATATGGCTTCTTTTACATTTCATCTGTGGACTTTAGCAAACTATAAGAAATGTAATACAAAAGAAATAAGTTGAGTTTTTAAGCCATGTTGACACTTCCGGTGCCAGAAAACTTAAAATAAGAAATAAAACATTTTGTTTTTTTTTTCATGGTGTAGACATGTCTGCAAACGTATAGTTTTTATGTTTGATATAAAAAAGTTTCGGTTTTATTTAAAATAAACCGACAATTTACATATTTATGATGTAATTGTGTTAAGAAAAGTTTTAATTTTAGTAAAAATTTATTAGATTTTTTTTATAAAGAAATTTATTTAAAGTATTTTATGTTTAAGACATATTTGGTGCTAATAAAAATTTACGATTTTTATATTGTTTATTAAATGTTGTATATTAAAGTGGCTTTTTTGGATTTAAAAAAGCAGGTGTGCAAAATTGTCTTTTTAAATGTTCAAATTTTTATAAGGAAAACAAAAGACTTAAGAAACAAGAAACCTAAATAAATTAAAGGAAATCATATATTCCCGTATTATTTAATAATAGCCGATCTTGAAATAGTCGTAATAGTCCTCGAATAGTCGATGGTGGAGATGTTATTGTTGTTGGAATAGTTGATCTTATACTTGGCCGATCTTGGACTAGTCGATCTTCAACTATTTGATCATGGATTAAACAATCTTGATATTTAGTCGTGTTTGGAATTAACGATTTTGGACTAATAGATAATGAAATAGTGATGTCGGATTACCCGATATTAAACTTGTTAATCTTGGAGTAATTGCTTTTGGACTAATTTATCTTAGAATGGACGATCCTTGTCTTAGACTAGTCGATCTTGTTGGAGAAAATATTGATCTTGGAATAGTCGATCGTATACTTGGTCAATCTTGGACTAGCTGATCTTAAACTACATGGATAAAACGATCTTGAAATTTAGTCGAGTTTGGAATAAATCATCTTGGACTAATCGATGTTGAAATAGTGATGTTGGACTACCCGATATTGAACTTGTCGATCTTGGTCTAGTTGATCTTAGAATAGACTATCCTTGTCTTGAATTAGTCGATCTTGGAATAGATGATCCTTGAATAGCCGATATTTTAGAAGATATTGATCTTGGAATAGTCGATCTTATACTTGGTCGATCTTGGACTAGTCGATCTTCAACTACATGGATTAAACGATCTTGAAATTTTGTCGAATTTGAAATAAACGATCTTGGACTAATCGATATTGAAATAGCGATCTTGGATTAGCCGATATTAAACTTGTCGATCTTGGACTAGTTGATCTTAGAATATACGATCTTTGTCTTTGACGCGTCCATCTTGGAATAGATGATCCTTGAAGAGCCGATGTTGGAGAAGATATTGATCTTGGAATAGTTGATCTTATATTTGGTCGATCTTGAACTAGCTGATCTTCAACTGCATGGATTAAACGATCTTGATATTTAGTCGAGTTTGGAATAAACGATATTGGACTAATCGATGTTGAAATAGTGATCTTGGAGTAGCCGATATTGAACTTGTCGATCTTGGACTAGTTGATCATAGAATAGCCGATCCTTGACGATGTAGAACTAGTTGAATTTGGAATAGTCGATCTTAGAGAATTCGACCTTAGTCAAATGAAGCATAACAGATCTTGAATAGTCGCTCTTGGATGTGTTAATATTGGTACAGTCGATCTTGAAATCGATGATTTTGAACTAATCGATGTTGGAATAGTGATCTTGGACTACTCGACATTGAACTTGTTAATCTTGGAGTAGTTGATTTTGGAATAGTTGATCTTAAAATAGCCGATCCTTGACGATGTAGAACTAGTTGAATTTGGAATAGTCGATATTAGTGAGTTCGACCTTGGTCAAATGAAGCATAACAGATCTTGAATAATCGCTCCTGGATGTGTTAATATTGGTATAGTCGATCTTGAACTAGACGATCTTGAAATCGATGATCTTCGTATTGATCTTGAACTAATCGATGTTGGAATAGTGATCTTGGACTACTCGACATTGAACTTGTTAATCTTGGAGTAGTTGATTTTGGAATAGTTGATCTTAGAATAGCCGATCCTTGGCGATCTACAACTAGTTGAATTTGGAATAGTCGATATTAGTGAGTTCGACCTTGGTCAAATGAAGCATAACAGATCTTGAATAATCGCTCCTGGATGTGTTAATATTGGTATAGTCGATCTTGAACTAGACGATCTTGAAATCGATGATGTTCGTATTGATCTTGAACTAATCGATGTTGGAATAGTGATCTTGGACTACTCGACATTGAACTTGTTAATCTTGGAGTAGTTGATTTTGGAATAGTTGATCTTGGAATAGCCGATCCTTGGCGATCTACAACTAGTTGAATTTAGAATAGTCGATCTTAGAGAAGTTGACCTTGGTTAAATGAAGCGTAACAGATCTTGAAATGTCGCTCTTGGACGTGTTAATATTGGAATAGTCGATCTTGAAATCAATGATCTTCGAATTGATTTTGAACTAATCGATGTTGGAATAGTGATCTTCGACTACTCCACATTGAACTTGTTAATCTTGGAGTAGTCGATTTTGGTCCAGTTGATCTTAGAATAGCCGATCCTTGACGATCAAGTACTAGTTGAATTTGGAATAATCGATCTTGGTCTAAGCAAACATAACACATCTTGGACTTATTAATATTGGAACAGTCCATCTTGAACTAGACAATCTTGATCTTGAACTAATGTTGAAATAGTGATCTTGAACTGGCCGATATAGAGCTTGTTTATCTAAAACTAGTCGATCTGGCACCAGAAGATCGACTATTCCATATACCATTAGTTTTAATTAAAGTTAATTTACAACTATTTTCAAAAGTTCACTTTTCCTTCAGTTAATACATCACGATCTTCTACTTAAAATCTGTCATGTAGTAAATAATTTATTTATTTAATTTTTCCTTTAACATTTAATATAAATTAATGTTCCGATTCTTTGACAATAAATTGTTTTATTATTTAATTAAATAATTCCTCCATCTTTAAGTTTAAAGATATTATTTTATTAGATTTTTTTTTTTTTTTTGCCCACTAATTTCATTGATTATTTAGTGGCTACCGTTAGAATATTTATTTAAAAATTAAATTTCAATAACATAAATCATGGGTTTATCTTAAAACAGAAATAACCAGCAGCTACAAGACATGAATACGAATAAAAGTTAAAAGTAACTGAAACAAACAGGTTGGAATGTATTTTTGAATAAAAATGAATGTATGGAAAAAAAGTAAGGAGAATATATAATGTAATTGACACAGTTAACAGAAGAAAAAAAAATAAGAATAAAGATAAACTTTAAAAGCCAGAGACACTTAAAGTATTTTAAAAGAAAATAACTGTCGATCATTAAATAATCGTTCTTAAACTGAACGATCGATTATACAATAATGATTGTTAAGATATTCAATCATATATTATGCGATCTTGAACTAATTGATCATAGTTTTAGTCGATCATTAACTAAGAAGATCATATACTAAACGATCATTGTTGTCTTTTTCAAAGTCCTGACGTTAAACGATGTCGTGGTTTATTCGTTTATAAACTTTATAAATTTTAACCTAGTCTGTCATAAACTGTCGATCACTAACTACTTGTCGATCATACATCAGTCAATCGTTTGATCTTTGACTACTTGATCATGTAAACTATAGATTTTGGATGTTGGAATTGTATATCTTGGACTAGTTGATCTTGAAATAAGTGATCTTGGAATAGTTAATCTTGGACTACTTGATCTTGAAATAGATGCTCTAGAAATAGTTGATTTTTGAGGAGACCTTGGACTAATAGATCGTGAACCTTAGAAATGCCAATCTTGATCTAGTTGATCTTCGAATAGTCGATGTTGGGCAAAAAGTTGTTGGACTAATTCATTTTGGAATAGTCGATCTGTTACTAGTTGATCTTGAAATAATCAAACTTGGACTAGTCGATCTTCAACTACATAATGTTGGACTAGACGATCTTGAAATACTTGATCCTCTAATAGTTGATCATGGCATATATGATCCGCAAATAGTCGATTATGAAAGAAATAATACTCGAATAGTCGATGTTGGACTAGTCGATCTACAACTACATGGCATTGGACTAGACGATCTTGAATTAGTTGGTCATTGATAGACGATCTAGAACTAATTGATGTTGGAATTTTCGATCTTGTACCAATCGATTATATACTAGTGATTCTCGAATAGTCGATGTTGGACTAGTAGATCTTAAACTAGTTGATCTTGGTGTAGCCGATCATGGACTAATCGATATTGGAATCGATGTTTCTTGTATGATCTAGTTGATCATGAACTTAAACTAGTTAATCTTGATGTAACCGATCATGGACTAGTCGATATTGGAATCGCTGATCTTTGTATAGAAGATCATGATCTAGTTGATCTTGAAAGTGTCGATCTTGGATTAGTTTAGTTTAGAATAGACGATCTTGGACTAATCGAACTTATCGATCTAGAACTAAAAGATCTTGGACTAGACTATTTTGAAATACTTGATCCTGTAATAGTTGATCATGGCATAGATGATTCTTAAATAGTCGATTATGATTAGTCGATGTTATACTAGCATATCTTTAACTAGTTGATCTTGGTGTAGCCGATCATGGAATAGTCGATATTGGAATCGATGATCCTTGTATAGACGCTCATGATCTAGTTGATCTTGAATGTGTCGATCTTGGACTAGTCTAGTGTGGAATAGTCGATTTTGGTCTAATCGCACTTTGATCTTGGACTGGACCTGATCCTCCAATATGAATGAGATGATCCTCGAATAGTCGATGTTGGACTAGTCGATCTTCAATTACATGGCCTTGGACTAGATCATGATCATGATATAGTTGGCCATCGTTAGTCGATCTAGAACTAATTGATCTTGGAATTTTCGATCTTGTTCCAATCGATCATTTACTAGTCGATCTCTAACTAATCTATCATGGAATAGTCAATCTTCGACTGATCTAGTTTGGGATATCCGATCATGACAAGTCTATCTCAAACTAGTTTGTTATAGTCGATCTTTTTTTAGTCGATCTTGGGCTGATCGAACTTGGAATAGTCGATCTTGCACTTGTTAATTTTGCAATAGTTTATCTTGAACTAGTTGATCTTGAACTAATTGATCTTGAAATAGTCGAGCTTGTACTAGCCGATCTTCAACTACTGGATCTAAAAGTATGCGATCTTTGATTAGTTGATCTTTTAATAGTCAATAATGGTATAGATGGTCCTCTAATAGTCGATCTAGAACTAATTGATCTTGGCATATTTGATGTTGTTCTAATCGATCATAGACTAGTTGATCTTTAACTAAAAGATTTTGAAATAGTTGATGTCGGACTAGTCATTCTTGAACTAGTCGATCTTGTAACAAACGATCTTGAACTAATTGATCTTGGACTAATCGATCTTAGACAAATCTACCTTTGTTAAACAATTTTGGATAAATCGTTTGCGGAAAACTCGTTCTAAAACTATTTGATCTTGGAAAAGTAGAGAAGAATCTTAGGTTTGGGAATCTCTGCACTTTGCACAACAGCACAATTAACAACATGATTTTATAAATAAATTAGAATTGTAAGACATTTTATTTTACAAGCAGACTCGAGACACACACACACACGTGAGTTGAAGTTGAGTATTGAATTTGAGAAGAAAAAAATCCTATAAAATTTATACAATATAATGGGTCACTTGGCACACGTTGAAGATATAACATTTAAAAGTTAAAATTTAGCCAAATAAAGATTGTTATCACGTTACTTTGTTTAGAAACTTAATAAAAATAATTAAAACTTAAAACAAATTTTTAATAAATAAATAAATTGTGAACACACTTGATACATTTTAAATAACTAATGATTAAGATTTTGCAATAAAAAAAAACTGAACGGAATTATTAATTAATTTATATATAAAGCGGGCCACACACAGAGTTTTTTTTTAGTGAAATGAAATTGTATTGTTTAGATTAAAATTGCAATTGAATTTCAATAATTTGCTTTTATTTTTTTTTTAGAAATCATATTTTTTTTGCAATTTAAATTATAATTTTAAAGCACGTACCATAAAACCAATTATGGCAAAGATAAAACATGTCTAAACATAAAATTATGGTTAAGAAAAAATATTCATAACAAAAACCGTAATAAACAATAATAAATAATGAATAATAAACTATAAAGTAATAATCAAAGTATAATAAATAAATTGTATTTTACGCACACTGCCCGAGACTACTGGTCTTGACCTTTATTGAAAAAAAAAACAAAACACACCAAATTGCATTCAAAATAAATTAAATTATTATTCGTTGGCTGCATACAAAAATACAATAAATAATAACAATAACAAAAATTAATTTTAAATTATACTCATTACTTATTTGTATGGATTTTTAGGGGCGTTTAATTTCGGTTTTGTTTTGATTATTTTTTGCACGCACTTTTTTTTAAAGATCAAAAAAGTTGTTTAAAATTGAAAAAAATTCAAACAATTTTGTTAGTTTTTTTCAAAAATTGTTTAAGAATTCAAGTTCAATATTAATTGTTAATAAATTAAGGAAATATTTAGCTTGTTATGATTTAATTAATTAAATAGATTTGTGGTTTATTTGAAAAAAATTGAGCAATTTTGATAAAATTACTTGAAAAAGGAAGTATTGTATTAATTAGTTAGTTGATCATAGACCAATTGATCATAGACCAAAATTGATCATGCGCGAATCTATCTTTGAACGGTCGAACTTGCAGAAGTCGATCTTGTACTAATCGATTCTGTACTAGTAGATCTTGAACTAGTTAATCTTCAAAGAGTC
Source organism: Lucilia sericata (assembly GCF_015586225.1). NCBI lineage: Eukaryota > Metazoa > Arthropoda > Insecta > Diptera > Calliphoridae > Lucilia > Lucilia sericata. The sequence continues at coordinate 96,662 of NW_023995212.1, read as the reverse complement.
AATTATAGTCTAATCGATTTTGATCTAGACGATCTTGAACTAATTCATATTGCAATAGTCGCTCATGATATAGTTGTTTTTGGAATATTCAATCGAATGGAATTTATACTAATCGATTTTGGACTAATCAATCTTAGAACTATAGATCTTATAACAGTCGATTTTGTACCAGCCGATCTTGAACTAGTTAATCTTGTAATTGTTGATCGTGGACTAATCGATGTTGGTCTAGTGTGATCATGAATTAATTCATATTTGATAAATTGACCTTGGAGTAGTCAATTTAGGAATAGACGTCGTTCATAAACTTATTCATATTGAAATAGTCGATTTTGACAAATTGATCTTGGAATAGTAGATCCTGATCTATTTCATATTGGCTTATACTGATCGCTCTTGGACTAATCAAGCACAATGCGGTCAATATCGAATCTTGGTATGTTCGATTTTATAATAGTCGTTCTTGTCTCGTCGATCTTGTACTAGTCGGTCTTGTACTAGTCGATCTTGTACTAGTCGATCATGTAATAGTTGATCTTGGACTAATCGATCTTGGTGTAGACGATCAAATTTATACTAATCGATTTTGGACTAATCAATCTTAGAACTATAGATCTTATAATAGTCGATCTTGTATCAGCCGATCTTGAACTAGTTAATCTTGTAATAGTTGATCGTGGACTAATCGATGTTGGTCTAGTGTGATCATGAATTAATTCATATTGTAAAAGTCGATTTTGACAAATTGATCTTAGAATAGTCAATTCTCGAATAGACGTCTTTCTTGAACTTTTTCATATTGAAATAGTCGATTTTGACAATTTGATCTGGGAATAGTAAACTTTACAATAGTAGATCTTGATCTATTTCATATTGGCTTTTACTGATCGCTCTTGGACCAATCAAGCACAATGCAGTCAATATCGAATCTTGGTATGTTCGATTTTATAATAGTCGTTCTTGTCTCGTCGATCTTGTACTAGTCGTTCTTGTACTAGTCGATCTTGTACTAGTCGATCATGTAATAGTTGATCTTGTAATCGATCTTGGTGTAGACGATCAAATTTATACTGATCGATCTTGGACTAATCAATCTTAGAACTATAGACCTTATAATAGTCGATCTTGTATCAGCCGATCTTGAACTAGTTAATCTTGTAATAGTTGATCGTGGACTAATCGGTCTTGGTCTAGTGCGATCATATTCATATTGGAATACATAGTCGATTTTTTTGGAATAATCAATTTTGGAATAGTCGATCTATTTCGTATTGACTTATAATGATCGATTATGGACTATTCAATAACAGAGCAGTCAATCTCGAAATAATCGATCTTGTACTAGTCGATAATGTAATAGTTGATCTTGAACTAATCGATCTTGGTGTAGACGATTGTGAACTAATTCCTATTGAAATGGTCGATGCAGTATTGGTCAATCTTGAAATATTCGATCTTGGTCTAGTCGATCTTGAACTAATACATATTATCATATACTTATCGATCTTCGACTAATCAATCTTTGAACAATCCATGTCGTAATAGTCGATCTTGGTATTGTCATCTTTAAAATAATGGATCTTAAACTAGTTGATGTTTGACTAGCCGATCTTAGTCTAGTCGTTCGTGAACCTATTCATACTGAAATAGCTGATGCTAAACGAACTTGAACTAGTTGAATTTGGAATATTCGATCTTAGTCTAGTCGATCTAAATCTAAATTACATTGGGATAGTCGATATTGTACTAATCGATCATAGACAAGTGGATTTTATATATAGGATATCTTGGATTAATCAATTTTAAACTAGTAAAACTATTTAATCCTATAATAGGCGATCTTGTGCTAGTTGATCTTAGTTTAGCCGATTTTGCAATAGATAGTCTTGTAATAATCAATCTTGGACCAGTCCAACTTGGAATAGACTATGTTATACTCATCGATCAAAGAGTATTCGACCACAGTCGATCTTAAATTTATCGATATTGACTTGGCAGATCTTGAATTAGTTGATTTTGGACTGGTCATTCTACGACTCGTTAGATTAGCCGCTTTGTCTCGAACTAGTCGATCTTATACTATTCGATCTTGAAATAAGTCAATGTTCGAACAGATCTTACACTAATCAATAATAGACTATATCTTGGAACAGTCTATTACAGGCTATTTGAACTTAGAATAGACGATCTGATACTAGTTGATCTTCAACTAGATCATCTGGAATAGTAGATATTAGAATAGTCAATTTTGGAATAATTAATCCCGGAGAAGTCAATCTACGATCTTGACATAATAGTTGTTGAAGTGATCGGTCTTAGACTGTTGAATTTTGAACTTGGAATAATCAATATTAAACATGTTGATCATAGACAAATGAATCAAAACTCGTGGATTGGAACTTGAGACCAGCAATTGTAATAACAATTTCTAAAAACTTACATTTTTTTTTTTTTAAATTACAAAATTTTTTAAAACAAATAAAAACTTACTATTTCAACATTTAAGCATAATAAACTTAAACCTTAATGAGCACCTTTTAACACCATTAATTTGTCATTTACAATGAAACCAAGTAACTCAAATAAATATGAATGAAAAAAGGGAAACATTACCACATAACTGTAACATTTAACAGCTAATTGCCATCAACAAAACTAAAAAACTTTTAAAAACTTAAAAAAATTATAAAACTTTTTTATTAAACAAATAACAATAAAGTTTATGTAAACTGGACTAGAGTCAAGGTAATATATTAAAACTGTATAATAACTGAAAAAAAAACTAAACACAAATTAAAACAATTACCTAAAGAAGCAAAATAAATACAATAATAAGAATTATAACACAAAAGTTTAAACTTTAGGCTGCAAAACATAAATTATTTTAAATAAAAAAAATAAAATAATAAAATGCTTTAAGTTTTCAACTGACAAAATACATTAAAGCAATTACTCATTGAAAATTTTCAAAAAGTAAATATAACAGAGTATTTAACAGACATGTAAAATTATGCCAGAGTTTCATTGAAAGTAAAAAAAAACGTATTAAATATTTTTTATAGCAATTCTTTGTTGAGCAGCTACTGTTCTTGTATAGAGACAAAATAATTTATCCAGAAGCACTAAAAATGGATTGTTAACATTAAAATTTATGGACTTCAATTGAAAGTAATGTATTTCCTTGTAAACAATAGGAGAATTATTTAATGACATGGCAAAACAACAGAAGACTTAAGCAACAAAACTTGATTATTAAAAGGATACAGAGTAATCGGCTGAGACAAAGGATAAATTGAACTAGAGCTAAACTAGAACAGAACTAGAACAGAAACTAGAAGAGAACTCGAATACAACTAGAACAGAACTAAAACAGAACCTAGAAACAGAAACTATAAACAGGAACTAGAACAGAACTAGAAACAGAACTAGAACAGAACTAGAACAGAACTAGAACAGAACTAGACAGAACGAGAACAGAACTATAACAGAAGCTAGAACATGAAACTAGAACAGAACTAGAACATGAACTAAGAAACAGAACTAGAACATAACTAGAACAGAAACTAGAACGAAACTAGAACATAACTATAACATAACTAGAAACGAACTAGAACAGACTAGAACGAACTCGAACAGAACTAGAAACAGAACTAGAGAACTAGAACAGAACTAGAACAGAACTAGAACAGAACTAGAACAGAACTAGAACAGAACTAGAACAGAACTAGAACAGAACTAGAACAGAACTAGAACAGAACTAGAACAGAACTAGAACAGAACTAGAACAGAACTAGAACAGAACTAGAACAGAACTAGAACAGAACTAGAACAGAACTAGAACAGAACTAGAACAAACTAGAACAGAACTAGAACTAGAACAGAACTAGAACAGAACTAGAACAGAACTAGAACAAACTAGAACAGAACTAGAACAGAACTAGAACAGAACTAGAACAGAACTAGAACAGAACTAGAACAGAACTAGAACAGAACTAGAACAGAACTAGAACAGAACTAGAACAGAACTAGAACAGAACTAGAACAGAACTAGAACAGAACTAGAACAGAACTAGAACAGAACTAGAACAGAACTAGAACATAACTAGAACATAACTAGAACAGAACTAGAACAGAACTAGAACAGAACTAGAACAGAACTAGAACAGAACTAGAACAGAACTAGAACAGAACTAGAACAGAACTAGAACAGAACTAGAACAGAACTAGAACAGAACTAGAACAGAACTAGAACAGAACTGGAACAGAACTAGAACAGAACTAGAACAGAACTAGAACAGAACTGGAACAGAACTAGAACAGAACTAGAACAGAACTAGAACAGAACTAGAACAGAACTAGAACAGAACTAGAACAGAACTAGAACAGAACTAGAACAGAACTAGAACAGAACTAGAACAGAACTAGAACAGAACTAGAACAGAACTGGAACAGAACTGGAACTAGAACGGAACTAGAACAGAACTAGAACAGAACTAGAACAGAACTAGAACAGAACTATAACAGAACTAGAACAGAACTAGAACAGAACTAGAACAGAACTAGAACAGAACTAGAACAGAACTAGAACAGAACTAGAACAGAACTAGAACAGAACTAGAACAGAACTAGAACAGAACTAGAACAGAACTAGAACAGAACTAGAACAGAACTAGAACAGAAAGAAAAAAAAAAAAAATAGAACAGAACTAGAACAGAACTAGAACAGAACTAGAACAGAACTAGAACAGAACTAGAACAGAACTAGAACAGAACTAGAACAGAACTAGAACAGAACTAGAACAGAACTAGAACAGAACTAGAACAGAAAGAACAGAACTAGAACAGAACTAGAACAGAACTAGAACAGAACTAGAACAAACTAGAACAAACTAGAACAGAACTAGAACAGAACTAGAACAGAACTAGAACAGAACTAGAACAGAACTAGAACAGAACTAGAACAGAACTAGAACAGAACTAGAACAGAACTAGAACAGAACTAGAACAGAACTAGAACAGAACTAGAACAGAACTAGAACAGAACTAGAACAGAACTAGAACAGAACTAGAACAGAACTAGAACAGAACTAGAACAGAACTAGAACAGAACTAGAACAGAACTAGAACCGAAAGAACTAGAACAGAACTAGAACAAACTAGAACAGAACTAGAACAGAACTGAACTAGAACAGAACTAGAACAGAACTAGAACAGAACTAGAACAGAACTAGAACAGAACTAGAACAGAACTAGAACAGAAAACTAGAACAGAACTAGAACAGACTAGAACAGAACTAGAACAGAACTAGAACAGAACTAGAACAGAACTAGAACAGAACTAGAACAGAACTAGAACAGAACTAGAACAGAACTAGAACAGAACTAGAACAGAACTAGAACAGAACTAGAACAGAACTAGAACAGAACTAGAACAGAACTAGAACAGAACTAGAACAGAACTAGAACAGAACTAGAACAGAACTAGAACAGAACTAGAACAGAACTAGAACAGAACTAGAACAGAACTAGAACAGAACTAGAACAGAACTAGAACAGAACTAGAACAGAACTAGAACAGAACTAGAACAGAACTAGAACAGAACTAGAACAGAACTAGAACAGAACTAGAACAGAACTAGAACAGAACTAGAACAGAACTAGAACAGAACTAGAACAGAACTAGAACAGAACTAGAACAGAACTAGAACAGAACTAGAACAGAACTAGAACAGAACTAGAACAGAACTAGAACAGAACTAGAACAGAACTAGAACAGAACTAGAACAGAACTAGAACAGAACTAGAACAGAACTAGAACAGAACTAGAACAAACTAGAACAGAACTAGAACAGAACTAGAACAGAACTAGAACAGAACTAGAACAGAACTAGAACAGAACTAGAAACAGAACAGAACTAGAACAGAACTAGAACAGAACATAACAGAACAGAACAGAACAGAACAGAACAAACTAGAACTAGACAGAACAGAACAGAACAACAAACTAGAACAGAACAGAACTAGAACAGAACTAGAACTAGAACAGAACTAGAACAGAACTAGAACAGAACTAGAACAGAACTAGAACAGAACTAGAACAGACTAGAACAGAACTAGAACAGAACTAGAACAGAACTAGAACAGAACTAGAACAGAACTAGAACAGAACTAGAAGAACATAACTAGAACAGAACTAGAAAGAACAGAACTAGAACAGAACTAGAACAGACTAGAACAGAACTAGAACAGAACTAGAACAGAACTAGAACAGAACTAGAACAGAACTAGAACAGAACTAGAACAGAACTAGAACAGAACTAGAACAGAACTAGAACAGAACTAGAACAGAACTAGAACAGAACTAGAACAGAACTAGAACAGAACTAGAACAGAACTAGAACAGAACTAGAACAGAACTAGAACAGAACTAGAACAGAACTAGAACAGAACTAAACAGAACTAGAACAGAACTAGAACAGAACTAGAACAGAACTAGAACAGAACTAGAACAGAACTAGAACAGAACTAGAACAGAACTAGAACAGAACTAGAACAGAACTAGAACAGAACTAGAACAGAACTAGAACAGAACTAGAACAGAACTAAAGCAGAACTATAACTGAAATGATGTACAATTGAACTTTAACAGATCTACTATAGCTGATTTATATACGAATTGATCGCGTATATCAAAATTGACAATATTTCTGTTCGGTTAAACTGCCTTAAAATCATTTTATAAAAAATGTTTTGTACAAATTAGTTTTCAACTATTCAATTCTGCAATAATTTAATTTTAACACCACCACATTAAACTTAACTACACCTGCAATCAGTTTTATAAAAATATACATATATGTACGTACATATGTACATATATTTTAAATAAAATTTGTTTTATTCGTTTTTGTACTTTATGAGGCTCCACTCAGTCTAATCGTTAAAATCTCTTTCAAAATGATGTCATATGTAAATCATCTGCACCTTTTGTTATTCAACTCTAAAAAAACTAAATGTTAACTGATTTTGGTGCTTTTTTTTTTTTTTTTTTGGTGTTTTAAACAATGTTGCACATCATTTAATAAACATTAATCTACGCCCATATAGGCTTTTATTGCTCGATCATGTTGGTTGGGTATATTCTTTAAAAAGTTTCTGTTTAGTGACATAAAATTTTGACACTTTTTATTGTGTTTTTTTTTTTTTTTTGCTTAAGTTGTCACTTTGTTGCCATGCCTGAGTATTGTATTGCATTATAAATTATTGTTAATTATTTATAGTAGTAAATATTTAAAGATTAGTCTTCTCAACAAAATTTGTCTAGACTTTTAGTTTTTTTTGGTGTGAATAGAAATTTATTTGATTAAAAACGCGTGTTGTACCCACACAGTTAATTAGTTTTATTTATTATAAAGAAATGTATAATTGAATTTTATGTATATGGGAATTTTTTTAATTTTTTTTACAAAAAGAGAAAATTGTTTGAAACTAATATTAAGTGGAAGGTCTTTAATCATTTGAAATGTTTGGAAGATGACAAAATATACAATTTTAAATATTTATGTGGTAGGTGGAGATAGATTTGGAGACATTATTGTTAAAGAAGTTGTTAAATAATCTATTTAAAACGGTTTGAAAGTCAAATAACTGAACTAAAATTGAAGTAACACTGAACTAGAACTGAACTAGAACTGAATTAGAACTGAACTAGAACTGAACTAGAACTGAACTAGAACTGAACTAGAACTGAACTAGAACTGAACTAGAACTGAACTAGAACTGAACTAGAACTGAACTAGAACTGAACTAGAACTGAACTAGAACTGAACTAGAACTGACTAGAACTGAACTAGAACTGAACTAGAACTGAACTGAACTGAACTAGAACTGAACTAGAACTGAACTAGAACTGAACTAGAACTGAACTAGAACTGAACTAGAACTGAACTAGAACTGAACTAGAACTGAACTAGAACTGAACTAGAACTGAACTAGAACTGAACTAAAGAACTAGAACTAGAACTGAACTAGAACTGAACTAGAACTGAACTAGAACTGAACTAGAACTGAACTAGAACTGAACTAGAACTGAACTAGAACTGAACTAGAACTGAACTAGAACTGAACTAGAACTGAACTAGAACTGAACTAGAACTGAACTAGAACTGAACTAGAACTGAACTAGAACTGAACTAGAACTGAACTAGAACTGAACTAGAACTGACTGAACTGAACTAGAACTGAACTAGAACTAGAACTGAACTAGAACTGAACTAGAACTGAACAGAACTGAACTAGAACTGAACTAGAACTGAACTAGAACTGAAACTAGAACTGAACTAGAACTGAACTAGAACTGAACTAGAACTGAACTAGAACTGAACTAGAACTGAACTAGAAACTGAACTAGAACTGAACTAGAACTGAACTAGAACTGAACTAGAACTGAACTAGAACTGAACTAGAACTGAACTAGAACTGAACTAGAACTGAACTAGAACTGAACTAGAACTGAACTAGAACTGAACTAGAAACTGAACTAGAACTGAAACTAGAACTGAACGACTGAACTAGAACTGAACTAGAACTGAACTAGAACTGAACTAGAACTGAACTAGAACTGAACTAGAACTGAACTAGAACTGAACTAGAACTGAACTAGAACTGAACTAGAACTGAACTAGAACTGAACTAGAACTGAACTAGAACTGAACTAGAACTGAACTAGAACTGAACTAGAACTGAACTAGAACTGACTAGAAACTGAACTAGAACTGAACTAGAACTGAACTAGAACTGAACTAGAACTGAACTGAACTAGAACTGAACTAGAACTGAACTAGAACTGAACTAGAACTGAACTAGAACTGAACTAGAACTGAAACTAGAACTGAACTAGAACTGAACTAGAACTGTTTACGTCTTTTTAATTTCTATTGAGTGTCTGAATTTGATCTGTTGCAATGACTAATTTATTTATATTTTAAAAACTATTAACATGACATAAACTTCTAAACAAGAAAAACTTTTATTTTTTTTTTTACATAAAATTAAATACTTAATTACCTAATAAATTCCTTAAACGCCCACCATCATTGACACTTTAATTACACAGTTTAAAGTAATTATTTAAAAAAATATAAATTAATAGTTTTTGCTTCATTGGAAATGCGTGTAAGTGAATTTATGGTTGAAGGGAAAAAGTAATTAATAAACCAAAATTGGAAGACGACTATAATAAATCTAAAAATTATAAATAATAAAACATAATTTTGATTAATAACTTCAACTTAAGTTTATAACAAAAAAAAAAATTATATAAAAATTACAAAGAATTTTAAAGTAATTCTATACATAATTAAAAAAAACTAAATTCACAGAATTTAAATATGTTGCTAATAAAAAAAAAATCATGTTATGCTTTAATGGTTTTCTTTTGAATTTTTTTTTGTATTTGGTTGTTTATTAAATTTGGCTAAAAATCATTTACTTGAACAATAAGATGTTTATGTTAAGTTAATTTTCAGCTACCTAATATGGTCAATAATAAAGTTTATTTCGAATTTTTGTTTGGAGTTTAAGTTCTTTTAAAGCGAATACAAAAAGATTATCATTTAGATTATGGTTGGTTTTATAAGGAAATTAAAAACAACGGGAGTTTTAAATTAACCCATTAAATGACTCATAAGTCTTGTAATAAATTTAAAGATGCTCTTAATTTAATGTTTTTATTTGAGTTCTGCTGTTCAAATTTACATTTGCATAATTAAGCGATTTGATTACTTAATAAATGATTAGAAAAGTTTGGAGGAGTTTAATTAAAAACCTATTAAGTAGAATAATATGATGTCTAAATATTAAGATGCCCAAAAGAGTTTATATTAATCTAAAAACTATAAAAATTAAAAATTATTAAAAAAAAAGTCCAAAAAAATGTTATAAAGAGAAAAATGAATATAAAATATTAAGATAATTTTCAGTTAATTTCTAGTTCTGTTCTAGTTGTGTTCTAGTTCTGTTCTAGTTCTGTTCTAGTTCTGTTCTAGTTCTGTTCTAGTTCTGTTCTAGTTCTGTTCTAGTTCTGTTCTAGTTCTGTTCTAGTTCTGTTCTAGTTCTGTTCTAGTTCTGTTCTAGTTCTGTTCTAGTTCTGTTCTAGTTCTGTTCTAGTTCTGTCTAGTTCTGTTCTAGTTCTGTTCTAGTTCTGTTCTAGTTCTGTTCTAGTTCTGTTCTAAGTTCTGTTCTAGTTCTGTTCTAATTCTGTTCTAGTTCTGTTCTAGTTCTGTTCTAGTTCTGTTCTAGTTCTGTTCTAGTTCTGTTCTAGTTCTGTTCTAGTTCTGTTCTAGTTCTGTTCTAGTTCTGTTCTAGTTCTGTTCTAGTTCTGTTCTAGTTCTGTTCTAGTTCTGTTCTAGTTCTGTTCTAGTTCTGTTCTAGTTCTAGTTCTGTTCTAGTTCTGTTCTAGTTCTGTTCTAGTTCTGTTCTAGTTCTGTTCTAGTTCTGTTCTAGTTCTGTTCTAGTTCTGTTCTAGTTCTGTTCTAGTTCTGTTCTAGTTCTGTTCTAGTTCTAGTTCTGTTCTAATTCTGTTCTAGTTCGTTCTAGTTCTGTTCTAGTTCTGTTCTAGTTCTGTCTAGTTCTGTTCTAGTTCTGTTCTAGTTCTGTTCTAGTTCTGTTCTAGTTCTGTTCTAGTTCTGTTCTAGTTCTGTTCTAGTTCTATAAAAATTAAAAATTATTAAAAAAAAGTCCAAAAAAATGTTATAAAGAGAAAAATGAATATAAAATATTAAGATAATTTTCAGTTAATTTCTAGTGGTGTTCTAGTTAGTTCTAGTTCTGTTCTAGTTCGTCTAGTTCTGTTCTAGTTCTGTTCTAGTTCTGCTTCTAGTTTCTGTTCTAGTTCTGTTCTAGTTTCTGTTCTAGTTCTGTTCTAGTTCTGTTCTAGTTCTGTTCTAGTTCTGTTCTAGTTCTGTTCTAGTTCTGTTCTAGTTCTGTTCTAGTTCTGTTCTAGTTCTGTTCTAGTTCTGTTCTAGTTTCTGTTCTAGTTCTGTTTCTAGTTCTGTTCTAGTCCTGTTCTAGTTCTGTTCTAGTTCTGTTCTAGTTCTGTTCTAGTTCTGTTGCTAGTTCTGTTCTAGTTCTGTTCTAGTTCTGTTCTAGTTCTGTTCTAGTTCTGTTCTAGTTCTGTTCTAGTTCTGTTCTAGTCCTGTTCTAGTTCTGTTCTAGTCCTGTTCTAGTTCTGTTCTAGTTCTGTTCTAGTTCTGTTCTAGTTCTGTTCTAGTTCTGTTCTAGTTCTATAAAAATTAAAAATTATTAAAAAAAAGTCCAAAAAATGTTATAAAGAGAAAAATGAATAAAAATATTAAGATAATTTTCAGTTAATTTCTAGTGGTGTTCTAGTTCTGTTCTAGTTCTGTTCTAGTTCTGTTCTAGTTCTGTTCTAGTTCTGTTCTAGTTCTGTTCTAGTTCTGTTCTAGTTCTGTTCTAGTTCTGTTCTAGTTCTGTTCTAGTTCTGTTCTAGTTCTGTTCTAGTTCTGTTCTAGTTCTGTTCTAATTCTGTTCTAGTTCTGTTCTAGTTCTGTTCTAGTTCTGTTCTAGTTCTGTTCTAGTTCTGTTCTAGTTCTGTTCTAGTCCTGTTCTAGTTCTGTTCTAGTTCGTTCTAGTTCTGTTCTAGTTCTGTTTGTTCTGTTCTGTTGTTCTAGTCGTTCTAGTTCTGTTCTAGTTCTGTTCTAGTTCTGTTCTAGTTCTGTTCTAGTTCTGTTCTAGTTCTGTTCTAGTTCTGTTCTAGTTTTGTTCTAGTTCTGTTCTAGTTCTGTTCTAGTTCTGTTCTAGTTCTGTTCTAGTTCTGTTCTAATTCTGTTCTAGTTCTGTTCTAGTTCTGTTCTAGTTCTGTTCTAGTTCTGTTCTAGTTCTGTTCTAGTTCTGTTCTAGTTCTGTTCTAGTTCTGTTCTGTTCTAGTTCTGTTCTAGTTCTGTTCTAGTTTGTTCTAGTTCTGTTCTAGTTCTGTTCTAGTTCTGTTCTAGTTCTGTTCTAGTTCTGTTCTAGTTCTGTTCTAGTTCTGTTCTAGTTCTGTTCTAATTCTGTTCTAGTTCGTTCTAGTTCTGTTCTAATTCTGTTCTAGTTCTGTTCTAGTTCTGTTCTAGTCTGTTCTATTCTGTTCTAGTTCTGTTCTAGTTCTGTTCTAGTTCTGTTCTAGTTCTGTTCTAGTTCTGTTCTAGTTCTGTTCTAGTTCTGTTCTAGTTCTGTTCTAGTTCTGTTCTGTTCTAGTTCTGTTCTAGTTCTGTTCTAGTTCTGTTCTAGTTCTGTTTCTAGTTCTGTTCTAGTTCTGTTCTAGTTCTGTTTCTAGTTCTGTTCTAGTTCTGTTCTAGTTCTGTTCTAGTTCTGTCTAGTTCTGTTCTAGTTCTGTTCAGTTCTGTTCTATTCTGTTCTAGTTCTGTTCTAGTTCTGTTCTAGTTCTGTTCTAGTTCTGTTCTAGTTCTGTTTCTAGTTCTGTTCTAGTTCTGTTCTAGTTCTGTTCTAGTTCTGTTCTAGTTCTGTTCTAGTTCTGTTCTAGTTCTGTTCTAGTTCTGTCTAGTTCTGTTTAGTTCTGTTCTAGTTTTGTTCTAGTTTTGTTCTAGTTCTGTTCTAGTTCTGTTCTAGTTCTGGTTTTAGTTCTGTTTTAGTTCTGTTTTAGTTCTGTTTAGTTCTGTTTTAGAGTTCTGTTTTAGGTTCTGTTTTAGTTCTGTTCTAGTTCTTGTTCTAGTTCTGTTTCTAGTTCTGTTCTAGTTCTGTTCAAGTTCTGTTCTAGTTCTGTTCTACTTCTGTTCTAGTTCTGTTCTAATTCTGTTCTAGTTCTTTTCTATTTATATTCTAGATAAGTTCTAGTTCACTTCCTGTTTTATTTTTTATACATCGTTGAATAAGAAAGAGTCTTTTTTCTTGTGAAAACTTTTATGAAATAATTTTTAAGTATTTTTTTTTTTTCAAATTTAATATTCATAATACCACTCTCATGATAACGCCATAACTTATTTATTAGTTCTTTTTATAAGAATTTTTAAATTACGAAAAAATTAATATTTTCTTAACATCACGTATGTTATGATTATGCATTTATTAATGTTAATCTATTCTTATAAATCAAAACCACACAATATCTTTAATAACTTCACATTAAGAATACCAAAAATAAATCTTGGTAAATCTTCAAAAAGTTACCGAATATTTTAATTATTTCCATTACGTAGTCTAAAGTTAAAACAATGGTTGTCAGAAATATTTAGATTCATAATTTCAGATAAAAAATATTAACTTTTAGAGATATGTATATTTATATTTGAAATAAACAGATAATTGAGAAAATCAGCTGTTATTGAAGAGTTGTGTTTTTAAGAAGATTTTGTAAACGGAATGTTAATTAGTTTATCTAACTTTTTCATTAACATTGTCTCTTGGTTTGCTTTTTTAAATCGAGTTAAAGTATTTCCTAGAATTTTTTTTTAAATTTAAATTTTTTACTCTAATTTTTATTTGGCAAAATTTTATTCTTTTTGTTTAAACAATTTCCTTTGTTCTTTTTTTATTTTCTCATAAAATAAACATAAATTATTTTTATTAAACAATTGTATTTCTAATGCTAAAGTCATTTGTTTTGTCTAAAAAGTTGTAAAATTATTTTTGTATTTTAAGCAAAAAAAAAGCGCAAAAAATCGCAATTACTTTAGAAATTAGTTTTTTTTGGCAAATGAGTTTGTTCACCTTTAAGGTGGTTAAAATATATTTCTTTTGAAATCTGAGTTCCTTACCTGCTGCTAAAGCGAATGGTTTCTTGATTTCATAATAGGCTTAAAAATTAAATAATAAAGAAATTATTAAATTTTTTACTTTAAATGATGTCATAGAAATAATTGAAGAAACGAATTATGATTATTTCTTTAAATTATTATTAAGAAGTTTAAAAAATTAAAAAAAATTACTATGAAGTAATCAAAATTCAGAAAACTTAAAAAATGTCTAGTTCAACCCCCCGTGTCTTTTAAGATTAAACTTCTCAGCTATTGAAATTTTTTAAGGTGCAGTTAGTAATTTTTATGTTCCGTTAAGGTGTCTGTCTCTTTTACAGATGATGACAACATAAGTGTCACAATGACACAATTGTAATTGTTTTCAAATGAAGTGCAGATTTGGCGATTAGCAACATCACTCCGTAGTAACTCTATTATGATTTTAGTAAGTTTATGTTTTCAGTGTTATTTTGTCATAAAGCCTGAGATGAAACTCATGGTTTTAATTGCTTAATATTGCTATTGTTGTTGGTTTCTTTTCATTTATGGTTTTCAGTATTTTTTTTTCTTATATTATAACCAACTATATAAAACAATAAAAAAAACAAACTTACAATAGTATCACGTTTATCTTTGACACCAAAAATGGTAATGAAAAAAAAAACTATTGAACCAAGTTTGTTTGTACAAACTACAACGGTTAAATGCGGTTTTTTATTCATTTTTCCTCTTGTCTTTAGAAACCAGAAACATGACTTCTTTTTAATACCAAGAAGAAAAAAAAAAAAAGATTGTGAAAATATTTCATCACAATATTGTTCAAGTTATTTGTTATAGATTTGATTTTAAGAAAATGATTTACTGCGCAAGTCAAACTGACTGTAGAAACTGTAAACAACAGAATAAAGGAGCGGTAAAGTTTTCTATTAGGAAAAACATGTCACTAAGAAAGTTGGAGCGAAAAACTTAGAGATTTTCTTAAGGTGTTTTTACTAAGAAAATGAGGAGTTATCTGGGAAACCGAGATGAAGATAAACTGAAGTAGAACTTACCCTGAAGTGCAATAGAAGAAATAAAACAGAACTAGAATGGAACTGGCATAGAACTAGACCAGAACTAGAACAGAACTAAAACAGAACTAGAACAAAACTAGAACAGAACTAGAACAGAACAGAACAGAACAGAACTAGAACAGAACAGAACTAGAACAGAACAGAACTAGAACAGAACTAGAACAGAACAGAACTAGAACAGAACAGAACTAGAACAGAACAGAACAGAACTAGAACAGAACAGAACTAGAACAGAACTAGAACAGAACAGAACTAGAACAGAACAGAACTAGAACAGAACAGAACTAGAACAGAACAGAACTAGAACAGAACTAGAACTAGAACAGAACTAGAACAGAACAGAACTAGAACAGAACTAGAACAGAACTAGAACAGAACAGAACTAGAACAGAACTAGAACAGAACTAGAACAGAACTAGAACAGAACTAGAACAGAACTAGAACAGAACTAGAACAGAACTAGAACAGAACTAGAACAGCCAGAACTAGAACAGAACTAGAACAGAAACAGCACTAGAACAGAACTAGAACAGAACTAGAACAGAACTAGAACAGAACTTGAACAGAACTAGAACAGAACTAGAACAGAGCTAGAACAGAACTAGACAGAACTAGAACAGAACTAGAACAGAACTAGAACAGAACTAGAACAGAACTAGAACAGAACTGAACAGAACTAGAACAGAACTAGAACAGAAATAGAACAGAACTAGAACAGAACTAGAACAGAACTAGAACAGAACTAGAACAGAACTAGAACAGAACTAGAACAGAACTAGAACAGAACTAGAACAGAACTAGAACAGAACTAGAACAGAACTCGAATAGAACTAGAACAGAACTAGAAACAGAACTAGAACAGAACAGAACAGAACTAGAACAGAACTAGAACAGAACTAGAACAGAACTAGAACAGAACTAGAACTGAACTAGAACTGAACTAGAACTGAACTAGAACTGAACGAGAACTGAACTAGAACTGAACTAGAACTGAACTGAACTAGAACTGAACTAGAACTGAACTAGAACTGAACTAGAACTGAACTAGAACAGAACTAAAACAGAAGAGAACTAGAACAGAACTAATACAGAACTAGAACAGAACTAGAACTAGAACAGAACTAGAACAGAACTAGAACAGAACTAGAACAGAACTAGAACAGAACTAGAACAGAACTAGAACAGAACTAGAACAGAACTAGAACAGAACTAGAACAGAACTAGAACAGAACTAGAACAGAACTAGAACAGAACTAGAACAGAACTAGAACAGAACTAGAACTGAACTAGAACAGAACTAGAACAGAACTAGAACAGAACTAGAACAGAACTAGAACAGAACTAGAACAGAACTAGAACTGAACTAGAACAGAACTAGAACAGAACTAGAACAGAACTAGAACTGAACTAGAACTGAACTAGAACTGAACTAGAACTGAACTAGAACTGAACTAGAACTGAACTAGAACTGAACTAGAACTTAACTAGAACTGAACTAGAACTGAACTAGAACTGAACTAGAACTGAACTAGAACTGAACTAGAACTGAACTAGAACTGAACTAGAACTGAACTAGAACTGAACTAGAACTGAACTACAACTGAACTAGAACTAAACTAGAATTGAACTAGGACTGGTAAAAACACGAAAATTAAACTTGAATTTAAAAATAATAATCTTGATTTCTTTGCAAAATTGAATTGCCTACCACCCGTAGGGTATTTTATTTTCAAAAAAAAAATACGTTACTTTTTAACGTTTTTCTACTCCTAAACACACAAAAAAGGAGTGCTCCATTATAAATTCTAACTACATACAATGTTTGGTTATTATTTTTTTATTTTTTTTGTTTTCTAACTTTACAGAAATTCATAAATTATATTAAATGACAATTTTTTTAAATGTTAATATCTGTGGTATCGACTACAATATATGACAATTTGCCAACAATTGATCTCATTATTTATGGCAATGTTTTGTTTTAATAAATAATTTTTTTTTTTAACAAATTTGGATTTTTGTTTTATTTATTTATTTGTATTAGAAAAGATGTACGTTATTTTACAAATATGGTTTTTTGCCATAACTGTTTGATTAAGATTTATTTATTTTATTATTTAAATTATTGTAAATATTTGTTAAACATGTTATATTTTTTAGGTGGGTTGCAGCAAATTATGAGGGAAGAGAAATGTAAATAAAAAAATACAAATAATTAGAATTTAAATTTCTAAATAAGAAATACAAAAATGATTTAGTAGTTTCGTTTTAATAAATAAATATTTAAATGCTACTTTCTTTAGAGCACAATGGGATTTTAACAAAAAAAACTTGTCAATGATTATAAAAATCAATGTTTGTATACGTTTTTGATTTCCCAACCCTGTTATTTACAATTTTTATAAGATCATCCCCAAGAGCCAATTCCGAGAAAGGAATTTGTCGCTAACATTTCACTCTCTTCTTAATATAAATGTCAAACTTCATGTTAAAAAAAACTATCAAAATCTCCTCTACATTGTCCGATCTTTATCTTGTGATAAACTTGTAAAGATTCAATTTGTTAAGTAAGATCAGTTTAACAACAATAACAATATATTTATAACGGTAATCGTTACTACTTCATTATCAGTTTATTTATTATTTGTTTGTTTAAAATTTATTAAATTAAATTTATTTATTACAAAATTGGAATTAAAAGAAAATGCCCAGTGAAATTATTACCCTACAACTTGGACAGTGTGGAAATCAAAGTATATTTAAAAATTTATAAATATTGAGATAGTTTTTGATTAAACTCTTCTTTACTACCAGTTGGTTTCGAATTCTGGAAACGTTTGTGTCTGGAGCATGGAATTTCGCCTACAGGGCTTTTGGAAGATTTCACCACTGATGGTTTAGATCGCAAGGATGTGTTTTTCTATCAAGCCGATGATAATCATTATATACCAAGAGCTGTGCTTTTGGATTTGGAACCACGTGTCATACACACGATAATGACATCAACGCACGCCAAGGTAAAGTAAAACTGTAGGAATTAAACTGCATTTTGGAAGTAGATAGATCTGTTCTAGTTCTAGTTCTGTTCTAGTTCTGTTCTAGTTCTGTTCTAGTTCTGTTCTAGTTCTGTTCTAGTTCTGTTCTAGTTCTGTTCTAGTTCTGTTCTAGTTCTGTTCTAGTTCTGTTCTAGTTCTGTTCTAGTTCTGTTCTAGTTCTGTTCTAGTTCTGTTCTAGTTCTGTTCTAGTTCTGTTCTAGTCTTCTAGTTCTGTTCTAGTTCTGTTCTAGTTCTGTTCTAGTTCTGTTCTAGTTCTGTTCTAGTTCTGTTCTAGTTCTGTTCTAGTTCTGTTCTAGTTCTGTTTCTAGTTCTGTTCTAGTTCTGTTCTAGTTCTGTTCTAGTCTGTTCTAGTTCGTTCTAGTTCTGTTCTAGTTCTGTTCTAGTTCTGTTCTAGTTCTGTTCTAGTTCTGTTCTAGTTCTGTTCTAGTTCTGTTCTAGTTCTGTTTCTAGTTTCTGTTCTATTCTGTAGTTCTGTTCTAGTTCTGTTCTAGTTCTGTTCTAGTTCTGTTCTAGTTCTGTTCTAGTTCTGTTCTAGTTCTGTTCTAGTTCTGTATCTAGTTCTGTTCTCTAGTTCTGTTCTAGTTCTGTTCTAGTTCTGTTCTAGTTCTGTTCTAGTTCTGTTCTAGTTCTGTTCTAGTTCTGTATCGTTCTGTTCTAGTTCTGTTCTAGTTCTGTTCTAGTTCGTTCTAGTTCTGTTCTAGTTCTGTTCTAGTTCTGTTCTAGTTCTGTTCTAGTTCTGTTCTAGTTCTGTTCTAGTTCTGTTCTAGTTCTGTTCTAGTTCTGTCTAGTTCTGTTCTAGTTCTGTTCTAGTTCTGTTCTAGTTCTGTTCTAGTTCTGTTCTAGTTCTGTTCTAGTTCTGTTCTAGTTGTCTGTTCTAGTTCTGTTCTAGTTCTGTTCTAGTTCTGTTCTAGTTCTGTTCTATTCTGTTCTAATTATGTTCTTATGTTCTGTTCTAGTTCTGTTCTAGTTCTGTTCTAGTTCTGTTCTAGTTCTGTTCTAGTTCTGTTCTAGTTCTGTTCTAGTTCTGTTCTAGTTCTGTTCTAGTTCTGTTCTAGTTCTGTTCTAGTTCTGTTCTAGTTCTGTTCTACTTAAGATTTCTATAGAAAAATTTGAACTTTACTTCTAGCTCTATAACCCCGAAAATGTTTATCTTTCCAAACATGGTGGCGGTGCTGGCAACAACTGGGCCTCCGGTTTTAGTCAGGGCGAAAAGCTACAAGAGGAAGTTTTCGATATTATCGATCGTGAAGCCGACGGTAGTGATTCGTTGGAAGGTTTTGTACTTTGTCACTCCATAGCTGGTGGCACTGGGTCCGGTATGGGTTCATATATGTTGGAACGTCTCTCTGATCGTTTTCCCAAAAAACTTTTACAAACCTATAGTGTATTTCCCAATCAAGATGAAATAAGTGATGTGGTAGTACAACCCTATAATTCTATATTAACATTGAAGAGATTAACCAATTGTGCAGATTGTGTTGTGGTCTTAGATAATACCGCTTTGAATCGTATAGCTTCAGAGCGTTTGCATATTGAAAATCCTACTTTTACCCAAATTAATACTTTGGTATCGACCATAATGTCGGTTAGTACTACGACCCTGCGTTATCCTTCATATATGAATAATAATTTGATAGGATTAACGGCTCCTCTGATACCAACACCGCAATTACATTTTCTAATGACCGGTTATACTCCTCTTACTACAGATAGTGATGTAAGTAGGGACCTTTTCTTAAAAAACAAAATCCTCAAATGAATACTTTGTATTATCTAGCCCAATTTGAATATACGCAAAACTACGGTTCTAGATGTTATGAGGCGTTTATTGCAGCCCAAAAACATGATGGTTTCTTCGGGTCCGGATAAAGCTAATATTCATTGTTATATTTCCATATTGAACATTATACAGGTGAACTTATATAAATTAAAATCTGAAAACACGATTTAAAGCATATTTATAACTTTTTTAGGGTGAAGTAGATCCCACTCAAGTCCACAAATCCCTACAACGTATACGTGAACGCAAATTGGCTCAATTTATACCCTGGGGTCCGGCCAGTATACAAGTGGCATTGTCCAGAAGTTCCCCTTATATACAAAGTAATCATAAGGTTTCGGGCCTAATGATGGCCAATCATACGGGCATTAGTTCCCTGTTTAATCGTTCTCTGGCTCAATATGATAAGTTGCGTAAGAGAGGTGCCTTTTTGGATCAATTTCGCCGTGAAGATATGTTTAAAGATGATTTATCTGAATTAGATAATTCTCGAGATGTTATCGATTGTTTGGCTCAAGAATATGAGGCGGCCACCCAGAGGAATTATTTGCAATGGGTGCCAAAAAATCGGGGGGAATAAAGTGAGTAAAGGGATTTATCAATTAAATTTAATAAAAAAAGAACTACTAAAATGTATTTAAAAAATTCTAAAATATTTTTTTACAAAAAGGAAAATTTATCGAATATTTTGTATAAAAAGAAAATTTATCGAAATTTTCTATAAAAAAGTAAAATTTATCAAAAATTTTGTATAAAAGGAAAATTTATTGAAAATTTTCTTTAAAAATTAAAATGTATCGAAAATTTTCTTTAAAAAGAAAATTTATCGAAAAATTTCTACAAAAAAAATATCGAAAATTTTCTATAAAAAAGAAAATCTATCGAAAATTTTCTTTAAAGAAGTAAATCTATCGAAAATTTTCTTTAAAGAAGAAAATTTATGGAAAATTTTCTTTAAAGAAGAAAATTTATGGAAAATTTTCTTTAAAGAAGAAAATTTATGGAAAATTTTCTTTAAAGAAGAAAATTTATGGAAAATTTTCTTTAAAGAAGAAAATTTATAGAAAATTTTCTTTAAAGAAGAAAATTTATGGAAAATTTTCTTTAAAGAAGAAAATTTATGGAAAATTTTCTTTAAAGAAGAAAATTTATGGAAAATTTTCTTTAAAGAAGAAAATTTATGGAAAATTTTCTTTAAAGAAGAAAATTTATCGAAAATTTTCTATAAAAATAAAATTTATCGAAAATTTTCTATAAAAATAAAATTTATCGAAAATTTTCTATAAAAAAGACAATTTATCGAAAATTTTCTATAAAAACAAAATTTATCGAAAATTTTCTATAAAAATAAAATTTATCGAAAATTTTCTATAAAAATAAAATTTATCGAAAATTTTCTATAAAAATAAAATTTATCGAAAATTTTCTATAAAAATAAAATTTATCGAAAATTTTCTATAAAAATAAAATTTATCGAAAATTTTCTATAAAAATAAAATTTATCGAAAATTTTCTATAAAAATAAAATTTATTGAAAATTTTCTATAAAAATAAAATTTATCGAAAATTTTCTATAAAAATAAAATTTATCGAAAATTTTCTATAAAAATAAAATTTATCGAAAATTTTCTATAAAAATAAAATTTATCGAAAATTATCTATAAAAAAGAAAATTTATGGAAAATTTTCTTTAAAGAAGAAAATTTATAGAAAATTTTCTATAAAAATAAAATTTATCGAGAAAAAGATTATTTTCTATAAAAAGAGAACATTTTCTATAAAAAGAGAACATTTTCTATAAAAAGAGAAACATTTTCAATAAAGATAAAATTTATCGAAAATTCCTAATAAAAATAAAGTTTATCGAAAATTTTCTATAAAAATAAAATTTATCGAAAATTTGAAAAAAGAACATTTTCTATGAAAAAGAAAAGTTATCGAAAATATTTTTTAAAATATAATCGCAAATGTTTTATAAAATTTTTTTTTTCGAAAATTTCCTATTAAAAAACTAAATTTATCGAAAAGTTTCTCTAAAAATAAAATTTAAGCAAAATTTAGCACAAAAAGAAATTTTTTCTATAAGAATTAAAATTTATGGAAAATTTTCTTTACCAAAATATTGAATTTCTTTAAAAATTTATATAAAATGTATCAATAAAGTAAAAAAAACATTATTTTCCACTTACCTTTCAAAACCCATCATCTGGCAACTTTGTTGTAACAAAATACTGGTATTTTCTTTCAAACATGCAACTCTGTGTTGTTATATTTATTTTGACATTTCATTCGTTCATTTGTCATTCTCGGGTGTTGTTTTGCATATTTTCCTTCTCTGCTGATAAAAACACCTATAAGTGATTCATTTTTGTTAAAAAACATTAAAAGAATTGAAAAATATTTACTTTTAACAATTTACAACAAAAGTTTCCGTAATGGCTGCTACTTTGAAACCATATCTGACTGCTGTACGCCATTCCTTAACCGCAGCAATGTGTTTACAAGACTTTGCTTCGCAGGTGGTAGAGAGACACAACAAACCAGAGGTAGAGGTCTGCTCTAGCAAGGAATTGATTTTAACACCTGTGGTCATATCCCGCAACGAAAGAGAACGTGTCCTTATTGAACCCTCCATCAATTCAGTGCGTGTCAGTATTGCCGTCAAACAGGCCGATGAAATTGAAAAGATTCTTTGTCACAAATTCACCCGTTTCATGATGCGTCGTGCTGAATCCTTTATCATTTTGAGACGTAAACCTATTGATGGTTATGATATTAGCTTTTTGATTACCAATTTCCATACGGAGCAGATGTACAAACATAAATTGGTAGATTTTGTCATCAGCTTTATGGAGGAAATTGATAAGGAAATCAGTGAAATGAAATTGGCTGTCAATGCCCGTGCCCGTACTTGTGCTGAGGAGTTTTTGAAGAGATTCTAAGTTCGAGGGGAGGTAGTTGCAGTGGCGGTAGAGCTTCCTAAGGATGTGCTCAAAGTTAAAAGTATTCCGGTGTTTAAATTTTAATTTAATTTTTATAAATGTGTTTCTTTTGTATCAGTGCATTTTTTCTTGATTTTAAGTGAACAAAAGTTTCGTAATTTTTCTTCCCGGAAAAGTTGATTGAAGAAAAACTATAAAAGAAATAAACTAGAGTTAATAGACTTTTCATAAAGCTGAAAGTGTTTTAAAACAAAAAATACTGTGTTTGGAATTAAAATTGTGTTTGAACGTTATTCAAACAACTTTCAAAATCTTACATTTTGATATAATGTTTTCAATATTTCTCTAATTTTTTACATTTTGATGTAAATTTTTAAAAATATTCGTTTTATAAAAAAAAATTTCAAAATTATTTTAGAAATTTTTTCAAAAATTCTATTTTATATCAAAATTTTTCAAATTTACTTTTAAAAAATGTTCAAAATTACATTATTAGAAATCTCCAAATGTCTTTTTTTTAAAAGAATATTTTAAACGTTTTTTTCCAATTCTCGATACAAGAACGACTATCACTTATGATAGTTTTTATCACTTAAGTAATTTCGATTCGTTTACTGGGTAAACTTTATCGTTTGGTTTATTGGGTAAAGTTAACCTGCAGGTTTTGTAAGTGTCCCGACTAATACTATCAAAAAATGAAATAACTTTTCAATAACTAACCTGTAAATTTTGAACTTGGCAGTATTTCACTGCGAAATATTTTCTTTATTTAATAATTTAATGTTGACTTCCTTTCGAAGGACCATACCACAAAAACAACAAGGAATTTTCATAATCTACAATATTTTCCGTCGAGGAATCGCCACTCTCTGAATTTGTAACATCCACAAAATGATATTGACCTGAGGTAGTGGTAAGTATAGGTAAAGAAGGATGAAAACTTACAGCATTGCAGCAATCCTGATGTAAAGGTAACTGGAAATAAAAAGAAAAAACATACATAGAAAAAAACAACTCCTAAGAAGGCTTTTAACAAATAAAAAACCTCATATTGTTGCGCCTTATCGCCCAAATTCCATATCCTTAATAAACCCTGGGTATCACCACTGGCTAACCATGTCTTCATAGGTGTTAAATCATAATAAATTCTTTGGTTAGTCTCCACATTTCTTTCAAATACTTGCAATGGTTCAGTATAGTTACGCATATCCCATTGCAAGATTTTCCTGTCCTTACGGGCACCACTAAATAAATACCAATTTTGATCTAATGTGGGAGAATATTTTAACCAGGTTATGCCACCACTATGGCCACCCAAGGTAAATAAGGGGCCCAATTTGGGAGCCCTTAAATCATAATGATTTATATAACCTGTCCATGTACCCGCGGTAACACAATTATCATTGTCAGTAGTTAAGGCAAAACAGGAAACGGCTTTTTTTACTGGTATCGTCGAGCAAGCACGACCTGGTCTTTAGGAATTTAAAACAAATATACATTTAAATAAATTTCTTTGTAATATTTCAAAGACTTACATATTAGTATCAAATATTTTAATGGTTTTCTTATATCCACCTATAACTTTTTCGCCACAATTGCTAAATATTATGGAAATGGCTGATTCGACTTCATCTACCTCATCGTAGCCACGATAAGAACATCTTAACTCCCCTGAAAAGGCATCCCACATGTGTATGGGTTCATGTTGTCTAGTAGCAAGCCAACTAAAATAATATAATTTTATTAATTCTAACAAAATTTTTAAAATGACAAAAGCTTACCAACATGTAGCTGGATCTGAACTATTCATAAAAGGATACCAACAACAATCATAAACAGTACCACCCTCTTTTACATGCACCGCCGAAGCCAAATCACTCAGACTTCTTTCGGCATCCAATTCTTGCACGGTGTATAAATCTGTGGGCAATTCTACAATGTGCATTCCTAAAAGAATCTTAATATAAGAAGAATTTTAATTTTTACTAATTTTTCCATATCTAACCATCCAAATGCACTGGCACCAATAAACAAGTACCATCCGGTGACCATAAACATCCTTTCGTAAAATTTTGCTTCTCCGCCGTTGAAGGCCATAGTCTACGTCCAACTTCTATCAAAGGATAACGAAATAATTTACTTTCATCGGGCAAAAATTGTGATGTGTCCTGCTCTATAATGGTCTCAGTCATTTCTGGTTCATTATGTGTTTCATCCGATACTTTCTCATTTTCTCCGGCAGTTTTATTGGGTTGTAAATGTGAAAACATATCTTTTTGTGTTTGTTCTATCGCTGAGCACTCCATAGTACTTATTTCTTCCACATCATCATCGTCATCATCTTCTTCGACCGGTATAACACTTTCTTCAGCATTATCCTCATCATCACTTAATTCCATGGTGATTTCTTTATTACTAGTATTTCTGCGAGACTTTGTTAAAGTTGCCTCCTTTAGGGTATCTGCTGTTGATTGTAAACAACCATTTGTTGTTTGTGTTACATCCATCTGTGAACTATTGCCATTAACACATTTTTTGCGCAATATATCCCTTTCTTCCTGCTCCAAAGTTATACTCAGTTTAGGTGAGGATTCTGAAATAGTTTTACTGTTTTGTAATGTGGATTCCTCGGTTAGTATTTGACTAAAATCTAATTTACTAAAATTTACATTGTGATTGAGAGTGGCGGATTCCTCTAAAACGGATTCGGAAAAGGCAGCTGATAGAAATAAATAATATGTATTATTTTAATAAAGAATTTCCAGAGTTTTCTTAATTAACTTACATTGTTGTGATGTATTTAAGCTGCTGTCTTGAAGATTCATTTCGTATAATTCTTTTATTTTATAAATATTGATAAAAACCGGGAAACATGGAATATAAAACAATGTTTGAATTAATTTATTGGAGAATTGACAATTGCAGGTTGTGTTGTAAAAGTATTAACTATTTGGTTACTGGTTACTTGATAATTTAGGAAAGCAATTTTGCGAGCTTTTGCAAAAGTTTCCCACTAATTTCATGGTATATTAATTTTTAACGCACATAAAGAAAACAACCCGACGAAAAATAAAACAAACCGCAACAGCTGTTTTATCAAAATAAACATTTTTTTTTGGTATGGTGAGTTTTTTTTGTTTACAAATATTTGTTTGTGCACGTGGAAAAGACGCAAAAACTCGTTTTCAATATTTACATTTTCAATATGTGTTTATGCACGTGGAAAAGATTCAAAAAATTGATTTTCATGATTTACTTTAAAAAAATTATTTTTGATCAATTAAAATATGTATATAAATGTGGAAAGGAACAAATCTGATAAAATATAAATATATTTGGGATTATATCGTTACAGAATGCCTTTTAATAAAAAACATTCAAAAAATAATACTATGGTCATATATAGAAAATAATATATAAATGCTATCGGACGATCTTGTGCACGATAAAAACCTATATATAACTTTAAGTTGAAAGTGTAGAAATCGGATGGCATACATTTTTTTCCGGATTTCATCGTTCTAGGGTGTGTACTACAACAACAAACTTTTTTTTACAAAAAATGTTACTATGGCCGTATATATAAAATGATATATAACTGCTATCGAACGATCTTGTGCATGATAAAAACCTATATAGAACTTTAAGTTGGAAGGGTAGAAATCGGATGGCATACATTTTTTTCCGGATTTCATCGTTCTAGGGTGTATACTACAACAACAAACTTTTTTTTTACAAAAATTGTTATTATGGAAGTATATATAAATTGATATATAACTGCTATCGGACGATCTTGTGCACGATAAAGACCTATATAGAACTTTAAGTTGGAAGTGTAGAAATCGGATGACATACATTTTTTTCCGGATTTCATCGTTCTAGGGTGTGTACTACAACAACAAACTTTTTTTTACAAAAAATGTTATTATGGAAGTATATATAAATTGATATATAACTGCTATCGGACGATCTTGTGCACGATAAAGACCTATATAGAACTTTAAGTTGGAAGTGTAGAAATCGGATGACATACACTTTTTTCCGGATTTCATCGTTCTAGGGTGTGTACTACAACAACAAACTTTTTTTTACAAAAAATGTTATTATGGAAGTATATATAAATTGTTTATAACTGCTATCGGACGATCTTGTGCACGATAAAGACCTATATAGAACTTTAAGTTGGAAGTGTAGAAATCGGATGGCATACATTTTTTTCCGGATTTCATCGTTCTAGGGTGTGTACTACAACAACAAACTTTTTTTTTACAAAAAATTTTACTATGACCGTATATATTAAATGATATATAACTGCTATCGGACGATCTTGTGCACGATAAAGACCTATATAGAACTTTAAGTTGGAAGTGTAGAAATCGGATGACATACATTTTTTTCCGGATTTCATCGTTCTAGGGTGTGTACTACAACAACAAACTTTTTTTTTACAAAAAATGTTATGGAAGTATATATAAATTGATATATAACTGCTATCGGACGATCTTGTGCACGATAAAAACCTATATAGAACTTTAAGTTGGAAGTGTAGAAATCGGATGACATACATTTTTTTCCAGATTTCATCGTTCTAGGGTGTGTACTACAACAACAAACTTTTTTTTACAAAAAATGTTACTATGGCCGTATATATAAAATGATATGTAACTGCTATCGGACGATCATGTGCATGATAAAAACCTATATAGAACTTTAAGTTGGAAGTGTAGAAATCGGATGGCATACATTTTTTTCCGGATTTCATCGTTCTAGGGTGTGTACTACAACAACAAACTTTTTTTTTTACAAAAAATGTTACTATGGCCGTATATATTAAATGATATATAACTGCTATCGGACGATCTTGTGCACGATAAAAACCTATATAGAACTTTAAGTTGGAAGTGTAGAAATCGGACGACATACATTTTTTTCCGGATTTCATCGTTCTAGGGTGTGTACTACAACAACAAACTTTTTTTTTACAAAAAATGTTATTATGGAAGTAAATATAAATTGATACTACTATCGGACGATCTTGTGCACGATAAAGACCTATATAGAACTTTAAGTTGGAAGTGTAGAAATCGGATGGTATACATTTTTTTCCGGATTTCATCGTTCTAGGGTGTGTACTAAAACAACAAACTTTTTTTTACAAAAAATGTTACTATGGCCGTATATATAAAATGATATATAACTGCTATCGGACGATCATGTGCATGATAAAAACCTATATAGAACTTTAAGTTGGAAGTGTAGAAATCGGATGGCATACATTTTTTTCCGGATTTCATCGTTCTAGGGTGTGTACTACAACAACAAACTTTTTTTTACAAAAAATGTTACTATGGCCGTATATATTAAATGATATATAACTGCTATCGGACGATCTTGTGCACGATAAAAACCTATATAGAACTTTAAGTTGGAAGTGTAGAAATCGGACGACATACATTTTTTTCCGGATTTCATCGTTCTAGGGTGTGTATTACAACAACAGACTTTTTTTTTACAAAAAATGTTATTATGGAAGTATATATAAATTGATATATAACTGCTATCGGACGATCTTGTGCACGATAAAAACCTATATAGAACTTTAAGTTGGAAGTGTAGAAATCGGATGACATACACTTTTTTCCGGATTTCATCGTTCTAGGGTGTGTACTACAACAACAAACTTTTTTTTTACAAAAAATGTTATTATGGAAGTATATATAAATTGTTATATAACTGCTATCGGACGATCTTGTGCACGATAAAGACCTATATAGAACTTTAAGTTGGAAGTGTAGAAATCGGACAACATACATTTTTCTCCGGATTTCATCGTTCTAGGGTATGTACTACAACAACAAACTTTTTTTTTACAAAAAATGTTATTATGGAAGTATATACAAATTGATATATAACTGCTATCGGACGATCTTGTGCACGATAAAGACCTATATAGAACTTTAAGTTGGAAGTGTAGAAATCGGATGGTATACATTTTTTTCCGGATTTCATCGTTCTAGGGTGTGTACTAAAACAACAAACTTTTTTTTTACAAAAAATGTTATTATGGAAGTATATATAAATTGATATATAACTGCAATCGGACGATCTTGTGCACGATAAAGACCTATATAGAACTTTAAGTTGGAAGTGTAGAAATCGGATGACATACATTTTTTTCCGGATTTCATCGTTCTAGGGTGTGTATTACAACAACAAACTTTTTTTTTACAAAAAATTTTACTATGGCCGTATATATTAAATGATATATAACTGCTATCGGACGATCTTGTGCACGATAAAGACCTATATAGAACTTTAAGTTGGAAGTGTAGAAATCGGACGACATACATTTTTTTCCGGATTTCATCGTTCTAGGGTGTGTACTACAACAACAAACTTTTTTTTTACAAAAAAGTTATTATGGAAGTAAATATAAATTGATATAGAACTACTATCGGACGATCTTGTGCACGATAAAGACCTATATAGAACTTTAAGTTGGAAGTGTAGAAATCGGATGGTATACATTTTTTTCCGGATTTCATCGTTCTAGGGTGTGTACTAAAACAACAAACTTTTTTTTACAAAAAATGTTACTATGGCCGTATATATAAAATGATATATAACTGCTATCGGATGATCATGTGCATGATAAAAACCTATATAGAACTTTAAGTTGGAAGTGTAGAAATCGGATGGCATACATCTTTTTCCGGATTTCATCGTTCTAGGGTGTGTACTACAACAACAAACTTTTTTTTTACAAAAAATGTTACTATGGCCGTATATATTAAATGATATATAACTGCTATCGGACGATCTTGTGCACGATAAAAACCTATATAGAACTTTAAGTTGGAAGTGTAGAAATCGGACGACATACATTTTTTTCCGGATTTCATCGTTCTAGGGTGTGTACTACAACAACAAACTTTTTTTTTACAAAAAATGTTATTATGGAAGTATATATAAATTGATATATAACTGCTATCGGACGATCTTGTGCACGATAAAAACCTATATAGAACTTTAAGTTGAAAGTGTAGAAATCGGATGACATACATTTTTTTCCGGATTTCATCGTTCTAGGGTGTGTACTACAACAACAAACTTTTTTTACAAAAAATGTTATTATGGAAGTAAATATAAATTGATATAGAACTACTATCGGACGATCTTGTGCACGATAAAGACCTATATAGAACTTTAAGTTGGAAGTGTAGAAATCGGATGGCATACATTTTTTTCCGGATTTCATCGTTCTAGGGTGTGTACTACAACAACAAACTTTTTTTTTACAAAAAAGTTATTATGGAAGTAAATATAAATTGATATAGAACTACTATCGGACGATCTTGTGCACGATAAAGACCTATATAGAACTTTAAGTTGGAAGTGTAGAAATCGGATGGCATACATTTTTTTCCGGATTTCATCGTTCTAGGGTGTGTACTACAACAACAAACTTTTTTTTTACAAAAAATGTTACTATGGCCGTATATATTAAATGATATATAACTGCTATCGGACGATCTTGTGCACGATAAAAACCTATATAGAACTTTAAGTTGGAAGTGTAGAAATCGGACGACATACATTTTTTTCCGGATTTCATCGTTCTAGGGTGTGTACTACAACAACAAACTTTTTTTTTACAAAAAATGTTATTATGGAAGTATATATAAATTGATATATAACTGCTATCGGACGATCTTGTGCACGATAAAAACCTATATAGAACTTTAAGTTGAAAGTGTAGAAATCGGATGGCATACATTTTTTTCCGGATTTCATCGTTCTAGGGTGTGTACTACAACAACAAACTTTTTTTTACAAAAAATGTTATTATGGAAGTGAATATAAATTGATATAGAACTACTATCGGACGATCTTGTGCACGATAAAGACCTATATAGAACTTTAAGTTGGAAGTGTAGAAATCGGATGGCATACATTTTTTTCCGGATTTCATCGTTCTAGGGTGTGTATTACAACAAAAATTTTTTTTTTACAAAAAATGTTATTATGGAAGTATATATAAATTGTTATATAACTGCTATCGGACGATCTTGTGCACGATAAAGACCTATATAGAACTTTAAGTTGGAAGTGTAGAAATCGGACAACATACATTTTTCTCCGGATTTCATCGTTCTAGGGTATGTACTACAACAACAAACTTTTTTTTTACATAAAATGTTATTATGGAAGTATATACAAATTGATATATAACTGCTATCGGACGATCTTGTGCACGATAAAAACCTATATAGAACTTTAAGTTGAAAGTGTAGAAATCGGATGGCATACATTTTTTTCCGGATTTCATCGTTCTAGGGTGTGTACTACAACAACAAACTTTTTTTTTACAAAAAATGTTATTATGGAAGTATATATAAATTGATATATAACTGCTATCGGACGATCTTGTGCACGATAAAGACCTATATAGAACTTTAAGTTGGAAGTGTAGAAATCGGATGGCATACATTTTTTTCCGGATTTCATCGTTCTAGGGTATGTACTACAACAACAAACTTTTTTTTTACATAAAATGTTATTATGGAAGTATATATAAATTGATATATAACTGCTATCGGACGATCTTGTGCACGATAAAGACCTATATAGAACTTTAAGTTGGAAGTGTAGAAATCGGATGACGTACATCTTTTTCCGGATTTCATCGTTCTAGGGTGTGTACTACAACAACAAACTTTTTTTTTACAAAAAATGTTATTATGGAAGTATATATAAATTGATATATAACTACTATCGGACGATCTTGTGCACGATAAAGACCTATATAGAATATTAAGTTGGAAGTGTAGAAATCGGATGGTATACATTTTTTTCCGGATTTCATCGTTCTAGGGTGTGTATTACAACAACAAACTTTTTTTTTACAAAAAATTTTACTATGGCCGTATATATTAAATGATATATAACTGCTATCGGACGATCTTGTGCACGATAAAGACCTATATAGAACTTTAAGTTGGAAGTGTAGAAATCGGATGACATAAATTTTTTTCCGGATTTCATCGTTCTAGGGTGTGTACAACAACAACAATTTTTTTTTTACAAAAAATGTTATTATGGAAGTAAATATAAATTGATATAGAACTACTATCGGACGATCTTGTGCACGATAAAGACCTATATAGAACTTTAAGTTGGAAGTGTAGAAATCGGATGGTATACATTTTTTTCCGGATTTCATCGTTCTAGGGTGTGTACTAAAACAACAAACTTTTTTTTACAAAAAATGTTACTATGGCCGTATATATAAAATGATATATAACTGCTATCGGACGATCATGTGCATGATAAAAACCTATATAGAACTTTAAGTTGGAAGTGTAGAAATCGGATGGCATACATTTTTTTCCGGATTTCATCGTTCTAGGGTGTGTACTACAACAACAAACTTTTTTTTACAAAAAATGTTACTATGGCCGTATATATTAAATGATATATAACTGCTATCGGACGATCTTGTGCACGATAAAAACCTATATAGAACTTTAAGTTGGAAGTGTAGAAATCGGACGACATACATTTTTTTCCGGATTTCATCGTTCTAGGGTGTGTATTACAACAACAAACTTTTTTTTTACAAAAAATGTTATTATGGAAGTATATATAAATTGATATATAACTGCTATCGGACGATCTTGTCCACGATAAAAACCTATATAGAACTTTAAGTTGGAAGTGTAGAAATCGGATGACATACACTTTTTTCCGGATTTCATCGTTCTAGGGTGTGTACTACAACAACAAACTTTTTTTTTACAAAAAATGTTATTATGGAAGTATATATAAATTGTTATATAACTGCTATCGGACGATCTTGTGCACGATAAAGACCTATATAGAACTTTAAGTTGGAAGTGTAGAAATCGGATGGCATACATTTTTGGCATAAATATAAATTGATATAGAACTACTATCGGACGATCTTGTGCACGATAAAGACCTATATAGAACTTTAAGTTGGAAGTGTAGAAATCGGATGGTATACATTTTTTTCCGGATTTCATCGTTCTAGGGTGTGTACTAAAACAACAAACTTTTTTTTACAAAAAATGTTACTATGGCCGTATTTATAAAATGATATATAACTGCTATCGGACGATCATGTGCATGATAAAAACCTATATAGAACTTTAAGTTGGAAGTGTAGAAATCGGATGGCATACATTTTTTTCCGGATTTCATCGTTCTAGGGTGTGTACTACAACAACAAACTTTTTTTTACAAAAAATGTTACTATGGCCGTATATATTAAATGATATATAACTGCTATCGGACGATCTTGTGCACGATAAAAACCTATATAGAACTTTAAGTTGGAAGTGTAGAAATCGGACGACATACATTTTTTTCCGGATTTCATCGTTCTAGGGTGTGTATTACAACAACAAACTTTTTTTTTACAAAAAATGTTATTATGGAAGTATATATAAATTGATATATAACTGCTATCGGACGATCTTGTGCACGATAAAAACCTATATAGAACTTTAAGTTGGAAGTGTAGAAATCGGATGACATACACTTTTTTCCGGATTTCATCGTTCTAGGGTGTGTACTACAACAACAAACTTTTTTTTTACAAAAAATGTTATTATGGAAGTATATATAAATTGTTATATAACTGCTATCGGACGATCTTGTGCACGATAAAGACCTATATAGAACTTTAAGTTGGAAGTGTAGAAATCGGATGGCATACATTTTTGGCATAAATATAAATTGATATAGAACTACTATCGGACGATCTTGTGCACGATAAAGACCTATATAGAACTTTAAGTTGGAAGTGTAGAAATCGGATGGTATACATTTTTTTCCGGATTTCATCGTTCTAGGGTGTGTACTAAAACAACAAACTTTTTTTTACAAAAAATGTTACTATGGCCGTATATATAAAATGATATATAACTGCTATCGGACGATCATGTGCATGATAAAAACCTATATAGAACTTTAAGTTGGAAGTGTAGAAATCGGATGGCATACATTTTTTTCCGGATTTCATCGTTCTAGGGTGTGTACTACAACAACAAACTTTTTTTTTACAAAAAATGTTACTATGGCCGTATATATTAAATGATATATAACTGCTATCGGACGATCTTGTGCACGATAAAAACCTATATAGAACTTTAAGTTGGAAGTGTAGAAATCGGACGACATACATTTTTTTCCGGATTTCATCGTTCTAGGGTGTGTATTACAACAACAAACTTTTTTTTTACAAAAAATGTTATTATGGAAGTATATATAAATTGATATATAACTGCTATCGGACGATCTTGTGCACGATAAAAACCTATATAGAACTTTAAGTTGGAAGTGTAGAAATCGGATGACATACACTTTTTTCCGGATTTCATCGTTCTAGGGTGTGTACTACAACAACAAACTTTTTTTTTACAAAAAATGTTATTATGGAAGTATATATAAATTGTTATATAACTGCTATCGGACGATCTTGTGCACGATAAAGACCTATATAGAACTTTAAGTTGGAAGTGTAGAAATCGGATGGCATACATTTTTTTCCGGATTTCATCGTTCTAGGGTGTGTACTACAACAACAAACTTTTTTTTTACAAAAAATTTTACTATGGCCGTATATATTAAATGATATATAACTGCTATCGGACGATCTTGTGCACGATAAAGACCTATATAGAACTTTAAGTTGGAAGTGTAGAAATCGGATGACATACATTTTTTTCCGGATTTCATCGTTCTAGGGTGTGTACTACAACAACAAACTTTTTTTTTACAAAAAATGTTATTATGGAAGTATATACAAATTGATATATAACTGCTATCGGACGATCTTGTGCACGATAAAAACCTATATAGAACTTTAAGTTGGAAGTGTAGAAATCGGATGGCATACATTTTTTCCGGATTTCATCGTTCTAGGGTGTGTACTACAACAACAAACTTTTTTTTTACAAAAAATGTTATTATGGAAGTATATATAAATTGATATATAACTGCTATCGGACGAACTTGTGCACGATAAAAACCTATATAGAACTTTAAGTTGGAAGTGTAGAAATCGGATGACATACATTTTTTTCCGGATTTCATCGTTCTAGGGTGTGTACTACAACAACAAACTTATTTAAAAAAAAATGTTACTATGGCCGTATATATAAAATGATATATAACTGCTATCGGACGATCTTGTGCACGATAAAAACCTATATAGAACTTTAAGTTGGAAGTGTAGAAATCGGATGGCGTACATTTTTTTCCGGATTTCATCGTTCTAGGGTGTGTTCTACAACAACAAACTTTTTTTACAAAAAATGTTATTATGGAAGTATATATAAAATGATATATAACTGCTATCGGACGATCTTGTGCACGATAAAAACCTATATAGAACTTTAAGTTGGAGGTGTAGAAATCGGATGACATACATTTTTTTCGGATTTCATCGTTCTAGGGTGTGTACTACAACAACAAACTTTTTTTTACATAGTTTTATTATGGAAATATATAGAAAATTATATATAACTTTAAGTTGGAAGTGTAGAAATCGGATGGCATATATTTTTTTCCTGATTTCATCGTGCTAGGGTGTGTACTACAACAACAAACTTTTTTTGACAAAAAATTTTATTATGGAAGTATATATTAAATGATATATAACTGCTATCGGACGATCTTGTGCACGATAAAAACCTATATAGAACTTTAAGTTGGAAATATACAAATCGGATGGCATAATTTGTTTTGTGGAGTTCATCGTTCTAGGGTGTGTACTACAGCAACAAACTTTTTTACAAAAATGTGACTATATCCGTATATAGAAAATGATACATAACTGCTATCGGAAGATCTTGTGCACGATAAAAACATATATAGAACTTTAAGTTGGAAGCGTAGAAATCGGATGGCATAATCTGTTTGAGATTTTAGGTAGGGTCAACTGTGGACCGACCCTTACAAAATTCAACAGATAAATTTTGTTTCATATAAAAGTTGTTGTCGAATTTTATAGCTATTTTTTTAAGCCAGTTATGAGTGGTAGTAATTTCTCGAGGTGGACCTTATATCGGGGATAGGTTAAATTATGGACCGATCCCCTTAAATTTGACAAAACGATGTTGACTCCTTGTTTATGTGGAATTTCTTTGCTATATTGGTATTTTTATTACAATTATTGGAGTTAATATCTTTTTCTGAAGGGGAACTTATATGGGGGTAGGGTCAATTTTGAACCAACCCAGAAAGGTTTTGGATCATATAAATCTTGTAAAATAATTTCCTGATCCTCATAAAATTTGGCAAAAAGATTTTAGTTCCTATAAAACTTGTTTTTGTCGTTCTTCTTCGCTATACTGGAATATTGAAGCTCAATAATAAACTCCATCAACTAAAAATATTTTGGCAAATATTGGCTAAGATCCTAGTCTATACTTTTATGGATTTTAGACCAGTATTTCGGTGTAAAAGTTCCTTGGCTCCTTGATGAGTTTATCGTATACCGATATTGTCCATTTTCAATAACAAACTCAATCTTAGACTGTAATAAGATCCCAGCATATACTTTTATGGATATTAGACCAATATTTCAATGTGTTACAAACGGTGTAAAATGTTCCTTGACACCCAGATGGGTTGTGTCTTCCAAGTGGTGATTTAGCGATCTTGAAAGTGACGGAACTAATAGGGAATCACATTGTTCGCCGGTCTCTGGTAAGATTTTAGGTTGATAGTCATGCTGCACTTAAAGCATTAATATGTCATAGCTGTATTCTTGCATGGTCGTAGAATGAAGAAAAGATCTAAGTATTATTATGAGACCGTTTACAATAAGGCTGTGTTGGGTACCAGGACCCTGCAATATACACAAATGAGGTATCTGGCGAACTGATACGATGAGGCTCGAATCTTGTCGCATATGAACGGAACAAGAAGTTAAAGCCACCCTTTTTTCAGTTTTTAGGTTGATCTCCGATGGATTCCGTGACTCTTTCAACCATTCATGGAATATAGAATGAATTGCACATTATATATGGCCGTTTTAAAAATACTTGATTCTAATGAAACCGGGATTATTATTGGGGTAGATGGTGTACACCAAGAACACTTGCACTGGCTATAAAACATTATTAAAATACATAAATTTTTCTTAGCACAAAATAAATATGTCTAGTAATTTGTTTTTGTTTCATTTGTTTACGTTTTTACAGAAACTCACCACACAACAATCAAAAACAGCTGCTAGGGTTTGCTGTTTTATCAAAAGGTTGTTTTATTAACGGGTATTAATTTTTAGGGTTCTATAGTTGAAACGAAAAGTCGACTTTTCGACTTTTTGCATTTAGTTAAAAGTCGACTTTTCGACCTTTCGACTTTTTCCATTTTATGAAAAGTCGATTTTTCGACTTTTCGACCTTTTTCATTTATTTAAAAGTCGACTTTTAGACTTTTCGACTTTTAGTATTTTATAAATGGTCGACTTTTCGACTTTTTCCGACTTTTTGACCTTTCGGCTTTTTCCGACTTTTTTCGACTTTTCGACTTTTTTCGACTTTTTCCGACTTTTTTCAACTTTTCGACATTTTCCGACTTTTCGATTTTTTACGACTTTTTGACTATTTTCGACTTATTTCGACTTTTTTTCGACTATTTTTTACTTTTTTCGAGTTTTTTCCGACTATTTTAGAGTTTTTGACCTCTTTTCCACTTTTTTAAAATTTTTCATTTATTTAAAAGTCGACTTTTAGACTTTTCGACTTTTAGTATTTTATAAATGGTCGACTTTTCGACTTTTTCCGACTTTTTTCGACTTTTCGACCTTTCGACTTTTTCCGACTTTTCGACTTTTTTCGACTTTTCGACATTTTCCGACTTTTCGATTTTTTACGACTTTTTGACTATTTTCGACTTATTTCGACTTCTTTTCGACTTTTTTCGACTATTTTTTACTTTTTTCGAGTTTTTTCCGACTATTTTAGAGTTTTTGACCTCTTTTCCACTTTTTTAAAATTTTCGAATATTTTCGACTTTTCGACTTTTTCCGACTTTTCGACTTTTTCCGACTTTTTTCGACTTTCTTCGACTTTTCGACTTTTTTCGACTTTTATTTACAAAGTCGACTTTTTTCATAGACGATAGTCGAGTTATCGACTTTTTTGGAACAAAATAGTCGACTTCGACTTTTCGACTTTTTTCGACAAAAAGTCGATTGTTCGATTATTCGAAAGTCGATTTATAGAACCCTATTAATTTATACCCGTTAATAAAACAACCTTTTGATAAAACAGCAAACCCTAACAGCTGTTTTTGATTGTTGTGTGGTGAGTTTCTGTAAAAACGTAAACAAATGAAACAAAAAAAAATTACTAGACATATTTATTTTGTGCTAAGAAAAATTTATGTATTTTAATAATGTTTTGTAGCCAGTGCAAGTGTTCTTGGTGTACACCATCTATCCCAATAATAATCCCGGTTTCATTAAAATCAAGTATTTTTAAAACGGCCATATATAATGTGCAATTCATTCTATATTCCATGACTGGTTGAAAGAGTCACGGAATCCACCGGAGATCAACCTAAAAAATGAAAAAGGGGTGGCTTTAACTTCTTGTTCCGTTCATATGGGACAAGATTCGAGCCTCATCGTATCAGTTCGCCAGATACATCATTTGTGTATATTGCAGGGTCCTGGTACCCAACACAGCCTTATTTTAAACGGTCTCATAATAATACTTAGATCTTTTCTTCATTCTACGACTATGCAAGAATACAGCTATGACATAATAATGCTTTAAATGCAGCATGACTATCAACCTAAAATCTTACCAGAGACCGGCGAACAATGTGATTCCCTATTAGTTCCGTCACTTTCAAGATCGCTAAATCACCACTTGGAAGACACAACCCATCAGGGAGTCAAGGAACATTTTACACCGTTTGTAACACATTGAAATATTGGTCTAATATCCATAAAAGTATATGCTGGGATCTTATTACAGTCTAAGATTGAGTTTGTTATTGAAAATGGACAATATCGGTATACGATAAACTCATCAGGGAGCCAAGGAACTTTTACACCGAAATATTGGTCTAAAATCCATAAAACTATAGACTAGGATCTTAGCCAATATTTGCCAATATATTTTTAGTTGATGGAGTTTATTATTGAGCTTCAATATTCCAGTATAGCGAAGAAGAACGACAAAAACAAGTTTTATAGGAACTAAAATCTTTTTGCCAAATTTTATTAGGATCAGGAAATTATTTTACAAGATTTATATGATCTAAAACCTTTCTGGGTTGGTTCAAAATTGACCCTACCCCCATATAAGTTCCCCTTCAGAAAAAGATATTAACTCCAATAATTGTAATAAAAATACTGTTCGTTCGATTCTGCACCAGTTCGCGTTCACTTACCTATCTGTTAATTGTCCCAATTAAACAACATGTTTAAGATTTAAAACTAAAAATGAATTGTATTTAAACATAAAAGTAAACATAAATCTAAACATGTATCTAAACATATGTAACATTAAACAAAAGTATAAGATATTCTACTTACTGTTCGGTTAAATGGAATGAACAATGGCCAACGGGAAAGTAGGAGAAATATCTAAAGAAAAATGAAGTATTAATAGCTATATAGAAAATTTGAATTAAATAAAGACTTACTGTTCATTATATATTGGTTTAAACAAGACGTGTTTCTTCTTCGTTTTTTAAACTAATTTTTTAATAAAAATAGAAAAGATTTGCCCACCATTTTTAAATTTTACCTTAAAAAATATTAAGGTTTTTCATTTTGGCGCCCGAGCAGGGACTTATCTTTTTCTATTTATTATCAATTGTTAATTCGTTAATTTATTACGATCCAATTGTGTTATTTTGTTAAGATTATACAAAATAAAACATTAAACTTATTGCTAATATATTGCAAAAGTTTAGAAACACGTCTTACTAAAGTAATCGAGCATTTTTAAAACATCGTTACTTACTTGGAACACTGTCATCTCGTACTGATGCCTCGCTGCCGCTGTCGTTGCCGAAACTGTAGAAGCAATCACCAGGAAAGTAATACGGATTCAGGACTGTCTGATACCGAGGTAACGTGCAACTAAGTTTTGTGAAATTCTAACCTACAATCTGTAATATACTCAGATTGAGAGATAATTTTGTAAACTGCTCAAAATTATTTAACTTGCATTTCTACGGGTAATTTCACGAAATTATATTGCACTCCATTTGCAATTATATTTTTTATAAAAGTGATACTAGCCTGAAAGAAAAGAAAAAGAAAGAACAAACAAAAACTATTTTAATTGTCCACGAAAATATTTGATTCACACGTACATTCCTGCCATTTTATAAATTTTCACGATCGCATCCGAACGAATATTCACACCACACAAAGTTGTTTAAACACTTCAAGTTTAACAATTATTTTGTTTTTCATTTATTAAATTTCCTTTTTTTTTTTGCTATTTTATTCGCCAGTGTTTATTTGTTTCATCTGTTGTTTATTTGTTTAATAATTTTTTTTTCGATTTGTTTACATTTTAGTTAAATACATCGATTAATGTATGTCAGCTGGCTGCCTGTTAATCGAATTGTTATAAAAGGTGGTGCCAAGTTTATTTTTCCACAAAAAAGTTACACTGAACGAAATAAGTCTGTGTGTTTTTCTTTTTTTAACTAAAAGAATAAATAAACTAAAGGAATAGATACTATATTTGTGAGAAAAATTAAAAAAGGTTTTAACAGATCAAATAATATATATTTTAATATATTATTAAAAGTTTTAGTTTAATATAGTTTGATTAATAAAATCATTCTATTAATTATTATACCTGGCAATACTCTGAATTGGTTAGTGGTGACATAAATGGTTCATGGTATAGTTATTGATCTGTTCTTTAAAAATATACTATCCCTAAATAATTAATAATCAAAAATAAACAAAACTCGTGTATAAAATCAAAAATAAAAATTAAAAGATTAAATTAAAAAGCGGATAAAATAAACATAAAAAAGTTTTGATGTGGAATTGGTATTAAGTTGCCATTATTTTATTTAATGAAATCTGAAAGTGGAAAAGGAATCTGGTTGCATGTGTGATTTTGTACTGGACATAGGACAGAATATTAACAGGTATTCCTTTTGTATTCAATTTGAAATAAATCCCAAAATAAATTGTGTGGCATTTAGTTTTTGGAACAAGAATCTACAAAAGTCGTTTTTAGTTTTACACCCTGAAAAATTTTATGTAAAAATAGACTTTTATTTCAATATTATCTACTGCCACATTAGAAAGTACAAGGACTGTTATTGTCTTAGTTTTTTATATTGGCTATTTTGAGAATTTCTTTAAAAATTTATTACGCTCCAATATATGCCTTTCGGTTTAATAAAATATTAGCTAGTTTTCTTTTGAAAGTTTATATTGGCCGTAAAATGGTTGGCAAAAAACACCAAAAAGATCCTCAACCAGATACTCTGGAGATTTTAGTTCAAAGAAAATCCAAAGTGATAGATAGCATTTCTAGAATCCGACAATCTATTATTTCAAAAACAATATCTTTTAATACTTTTGAGATAGATTGTCGTCTAGAAATATTGCAAGGTTATATTACTCAAGCTATGGAATATCAGTCAGAGTTGGAAAATTTTGATCCTTTGAATAGTGACAGATCTGAGCTTGAAGATCTTTGTGTATCAACTAAATCGTTATTGCTAAGTTTACAAGCCAAAAAAAGGAAACCAAGCTTTGCTGAGACGTCATTTAACATGTCGGCTCACCACTCTAGGTTACCTAATATGCGACTCCCAAAATTCAATGGAAAATACTCCGAATTTAAAAATTTCATGAGTTTATTCGAGAATTTGGTTCATAACGATCATACGCTTACTGATATCGAGAAATTTAATCATTTGATTTCATGCTTATCTGACGAAGCTTTGGGTACAGTCAAAGCTTTTCAGATTTCTGAGGAAAATTATCCAAAAGCACTAAACAGCCTAAAAAAGGTTTATGATAATGAGTGCCTAATATTTTTTGATAACATTTCTAAACTTTTTGATCTCCCTGAAATTAAAAAACCTTCGGCTCCTGCTTTGCGTAACATGATCGACACAGTATCGGCAATTTATGACTCGTTATTATCAATCGGTGATGACAAAAAGATTACAAATGCAATATTAATTCATTTGGTAATGTCAAAAGTTGATCCAGTCACTAAATCTAAATGGGAAGAACATTTAGATTTTGAAAATCTTCCATTATGGAGTGACTGTGAAGCCATTTTGAATAAACGTTATCAGCATATTGCTGCAGACGAATCTTCAAATTCAAGGCTTAAATCCATAAAAAATAAAAATGAAATTCCACCGAAAAAATCTTCAAAAACATCACTAACTTGTGTGAAAACAAAACAATCAGCAGATAAATGCTTATTTTGCAAATCTGCTCAACACAATATTTACGATTGCCCCTCTTTTACTGCAGAATCGGTTCGTCAAAGATTTGAGTTTATAAAATCCGTTCCTGCATGTATTAACTGTCTTAAAAAAGGTCACACTGTATCGAGATGTAATTATAGGAAATGTGGAATTTGTAATGGTTCTCACAACAATCTTTTGCATCGTTTTGGGAACGATTCTAATGTTACAACTAATAGTCAAAACATTTCAAATGCTACTGATCATCCAGCAACATCTCAGGCTTCAATAAATTTTTCATCTTCTGACGATAATGTGATTCTTGCAACGGCATTAGTCAAAGTAAGAAGCTATTCTGGTGATTTTATTATGGCAAGAGCATTATTAGATTCTGGGTCTCAGA
Organism: Lucilia sericata; assembly: GCF_015586225.1. Taxonomy (NCBI): domain Eukaryota; kingdom Metazoa; phylum Arthropoda; class Insecta; order Diptera; family Calliphoridae; genus Lucilia; species Lucilia sericata. Next base: position 54,199 of record NW_023995212.1, on the reverse strand, counting down.
CGAATTTAATAACTGAAGAATTGGCCCAAAGACTGAGACTAAAAAGAGAGGGAGGTAAATTGAGTTTAAATGGTATCGGAAAAGCTAATTCAGTTGCTAAGTCAAGTGTTGAATTGACTATGAAATCAAGAGTTAATAGCACACAATTAAATTCGAAATTCTGGATATTAGGTTCGATTACAAGCTATCTACCTGATCGTAAGATAAACATAAACGACTGGGATATTCCAAAGAATATTGAATTAGCAGATCCATGCTTCTACAAACCACAAAAAGTGGATATTCTAATTGGTAGTGAAATTTTCTTCGAGCTACTTTGTGTGGGTCAAATAAAATCTACACACAATATGCCAATGCTTCAGAAAACTACACTTGGTTGGATTGTAGCTGGAAAATGCAATCAACCAAAGGGCACGAGATCAAATCTTTGTCACGTAAATGAACTTATTGAAAATGAAGATTATGTGGATTCCGTTGTTAGAAAATTTTGGGAGTTAGAAGAGCTACCTCGTGATGTAGTAATGTATAATGAAGAACAACGAGAATGTGAGAAAAAATTTAAGGAGTCAGTTAAGCGCTTAGACTCAGGTCGATTTTTAGTTTCCTTGCCATTCAAGAAAGATTCAAATATGTTAGGATCTTCCTTTGAAATAGCTAAGAGACGATTTATATCCTTAGAGCGTAGACTTTCGAAAGATCCAACAATGAAAAATATGTATCATGAATTCATGAAAGAATACCTCGAATTAGGTCATATGTCCGTCACTGACAATCGTATTCCAAACTATTCTCACTATTTTATCCCTCATCAATGTATTTTACGTCCACAGAGCACAAGTACTAAACTTCGAGTAGTTTTTGACGCGTCAAGTAAAACTACTTCTCATACATCTTTAAATGACTTGTTAATGGTTGGACCAACTATACAAGAGGAGCTTTATTCAATATTAATTCGCTTTCGGTTTCATAGATATGTTGTAACTGCTGACATTGAAAAAATGTACCGTCAGGTTTTAATCAGTGAGGCTGATAGAAATTTTCAGCTTATACTATGGAGAGAAAGTCCTTCAGATTCATTGAAAATATTTCGATTGAACACAGTAACTTATGGTATTTCATCGGCTCCATTTCTCGCAATTAGGTGCCTTGTTTACCTAAGTGATTTATACCAAAATAGTTTACCACTCGGCGCCAAGGTCATTCGGACTGACTTTTATGTTGATGATTTAATAACTGGCGCTGATACTATAGTTGATCTCGTAAAAATTAGAGATCAAGTTACAGAAATCCTTAAATCTGCTGGATTTATATTAACAAAGTGGTTTACAAATTATTCAGATGATAAAAATAGTAATCAAATGGAAAAACTGTTAGTAAATGATTCAGAAACGTCTAAGGCATTAGGAATACATTGGGTTCCGAAGAACGATTCTTTCACTTTTCATTTGGAAGATACATTTAGTAATTTACGAGCAACAAAACGAAACATTTTGTCCGTTTCTTCTCGGCTCTTTGATCCTCTCGGACTTTTAAGCCCAATTGTAACCAAGTCTAAAATGCTTCTTCAGGAGCTTTGGCTTCAAAAACTAGACTGGGATGAATCGATCCCCATGCGATTGAATACGACATGGGAGAATTTCAAAAGTAATTTATTAAAAATAAAATCAATTTCAGTTCACAGATTTGTGCAAACAACCTCAACGGCAAATGTCCAAATACACGGATTTTGCGATGCCTCGATAAGAGCTTATGGGTGCTGTATTTATATACGGAGCACAATTGAAGACAAAACATATTGTAGACTGTTAACCGCAAAGTCTAAAGTAGCTCCAATTAAGACCAAATCGCTACCTAGACTTGAGTTATGCGCCGCTCATCTATTGGCTAAACTGTGGACTAAGTTGAAAAATATGATAAATTTTGAAATCGAAACTATAAATTTTTGGACAGATTCGGAAATAACATTGTATTGGATAAAAACACACCCGTCTTTACTTACAACTTTTGTTTCAAATAGAGTCGCAGAGATTCAAGAATGTACAGCTCACGCAATATGGCGACATGTTCCAACGAAACATAACCCTGCTGACATAGTATCAAGAGGGTGTGATGTGGATGAATTAATAAATTCTATATGGTTCGGTGGGCCTGCTTTTCTGTTAAAAGAATCTTCTAATTGGCCAGCTAGTAAAAACATTAAGCTAAATCCCGAACAAGAGTCTTTAGAAAAAAGAAAATCCACTGTTTTATTGTCAATAAAGAATCAGAAAGGTATAGAAGATTCTACGAACACTTTCATTAATCTTTTGAAAAGGCATTCTTCTTATAACAAGTTCCTAAGGATCGTGTGTTTTGTTCTTAGATTTGTCAATGGCACTAGAAAATTGAAAATAGATAAGTTTAAGGTTCCCACAGCTAAGGAATTAAATTGGTCTTTTCTAAAAATTGTGGAGATCATACAGATGGAGTATTACAGTGACGAAATACTTAAATTGAAAAAGTCTCAGATATTACCATCTAATATCCAAAAATTGACCCCATTCATTCACAATGTCACTGAGGACGGTCGTTCTTTTTCTCTTATAAGAGTGGGAGGCAGATTACTTAATGCTCCAATACCTTATGATACAAGATTTCCACTCTTATTACCAAAGGGTATACATTTCGTCGAGATATATCTTCGACATTTACATATTGTTAATTGTCATGCCGGTGCCAAGGCTATGATATCATTGTTAAGAGAAAAAATCTGGTTAGTAAATGCCAAGGAGGAATGTCGAAGAATTGTTCGTAAATGTGTCCATTGTTTTCGATACAAACCAAAATTAATGTCTCAGATAATGGGAGACTTACCCACCGATAGAGTGAGGGCTATGCGTCCATTTTTAGTTGTTGGCGTTGACTTTTGTGGACCAGTAAATGTATCACTGAGAATTCGAGGAAGACCGCCAATAAAGATGTATATTGCGGTGTTTGTTTGTTTTTCTTCAAAGGCTGTTCACTTGGAGTTGGTGTCTGATTTGTCATCTAATGCATTTATTTTATGTCTTAAAAGGTTTGCTGCCAGACGAGGACTGCCGAGGAGGATTCATTGCGACAATGCAACGAACTTTGTAGGAGCCAGCAGAGAGTTGAAGGAACTACAGAAGGCGTTCGAGGATCAACGAGAGGCCCTGGTGACATTCGCGGCATCAGTCGAAATCGAGTTCAGCTTCATTCCACCTCGAGCACCTCACTTCGGAGGTCTGTGGGAAGCTGCTGTCAAGCAAGCCAAACACCTGCTTCTGCGAGCAGTAGGCAACGCGTCTCTCAACGCCGAAGAAATGGGAACCATGCTTGCAGAAGTGGAGGCGGTGCTGAACAGCCGACCCATAGCACCGCTGTCACCAGATCCCAACGACGGGGAAGCACTAACGCCAGCACATCTGTTAATAGGCGGGGGTCTGCGTTCGCTGCCGCCAGGATCAGAAGAAGGCGCGAAAGGCAACGTGCTGAAGTCTTGGAGGCGATGGCGACTACTCTCCGGACTCAAGGAGATGTTTTGGCAAGCTTGGTCCAAAGAATATATACTGGGTCTACAGCACAAGGCCAAATGGCAGCAGCAAGCTCCCAATCTGCAGGTGGGCGAGTTAGTGATAATTCACGAAGACAACCTGCCACCCCAGGAGTGGTTGACCGGACGCATCGTAGCCGTAACAGAAGGCAAGGACGGCAAGGTCAGGGTGGCAGAGATACGCACAAAAAACGGCGTATTTAAACGTCCCATTCAAAAGCTCGCATTATTACCAATGAGTTGAAGACCTTTGGTCCTTCAATGGGGCCGGGATGTTCGTTCGATTCTGCACCAGTTCGCGTTCACTTACCTATCTGTTAATTGTCCCAATTAAACAACATGTTTAAGATTTAAAACTAAAAATGAATTGTATTTAAACATAAAAGTAAACATAAATCTAAACATGTATCTAAACATATGTAACATTAAACAAAAGTATAAGATATTCTACTTACTGTTCGGTTAAATGGAATGAACAATGGCCAACGGGAAAGTAGGAGAAATATCTAAAGAAAAATGAAGTATTAATAGCTATATAGAAAATTTGAATTAAATAAAGACTTACTGTTCATTATATATTGGTTTAAACAAGACGTGTTTCTTCTTCGTTTTTTAAACTAATTTTTTAATAAAAATAGAAAAGATTTGCCCACCATTTTTAAATTTTACCTTAAAAATATTAAGGTTTTTCATTTTGTGGCGCCCGAGCAAATACCAATATAGCAAAGAAATTCCACATAAACAAGGAGTCAACATCGTTTTGTCAAATTTAAGGGGATCGGTCCATAATTTAACCTATCCCCGATATAAGGTCCACCTCGGGAAATTACTACCACTCATAACTGGCTTAAAAAAATAGCTATAAAATTCGACAACAACTTTTATATGAAACAAAATTTATCTGTTGAATTTTGTAAGGGTCGGTCCACAGTTGACCCTTCCTAAAATCTCAAACAGATTATGCCATCCAATTTCTACACTTCCGACTTAAAGTTCTATATATGTTTTATCGTGCAAAGATCTTCCTATAGCAGTTATATATAATTTTCCTATATACGGATATAGTCAAATTTTTTGTAAAAAAAGTTTGTGCTGTAGTACACACCCTAGAACGATGAAATCCACAAAACAAATTATGCCATCCGATTTGTATATTTCCAACTTAAAGTTCTATATAGGTTTTTATCGTGCACAAGATCGTCCGATAGCAGTTATATATAATTTTCTATATACTTCCATAATAAAATATTTTGTAAAAAAAAAAGTTTGTTGTTGTAGTACACACCCTAGCACGATGAAATCCGGAAAAAAATGTATGTCATCCGATTTCTACACTTCCAACTTAAAGTTCTATATAGGTTTTTATCGTGCACAAGATCGTCCGATAGCAGTTATATATCATTTTATATATACTTTCATAATAAAATTTTTTGTAAAAAAAAGTTTGTTGTTGTAGTACACACCCTAGAACGATGAAATCCGGAAAAAAATGTATGCCATCCGATTTCTACACTCCAACTTAAAGTTCTATATAGGTTTTTGTCGTGCACAAGATCGTCCGATAGCAGTTATATATCATTTTATATATACGGCTATAGTAACTTTTTTGTAAAAAAAAAGTTTGTTGTTGTAGTACACACCCTAGAACGATGAAATCCGGAAAAAAATGTATGCCATCCGATTTCTACACTTCCAATTTAAAGTTCTATATAGGTTTTTATCGTGCACAAGATCGTCCGATAGCAGTTATACATCATTTTATATATACGGCCATAATAACATTTTTGTAAAAAAAAGTTTGTTGTTGTAGTACACACCCTAGAACGATGAAATCCGGAAAAAAATGTATGCCATACGATTTCTACACTTCCAACTTAAAGTTCTATATAGGTTTTTATCGTGCACAAGATCGTCCGATAGCACTTATATATCATTTTATATATACGGCTATAGTAACATTTTTTGTAAAAAAAAGTTGTTGTTGTAGTACACACCCTAGAACGATGAAATCTGGAAAAAAATGTATGCCATCCGATTTCTACACTTCCAACTTAAAGTTCTATATAGGTTTTTATCGTGCACAAGATCGTCCGATAGCAGTTATATATCATTTTATATATACGGCCATAGTAACATTTTTTGTAAAAAAAAAGTTTGTTGTTGTGTACACCCCTAGAACGATGAAATCCGGAAAAAATGTATGCCATCCGATTTCTACACTTCCAGCTTAAAGTTCTATATAGTTTCTTATCATGCACAAGATCGTGTCGATAGCAAGATATATATCATTTATATTAGACGGCTATAGTAACTTTTTGTAAAAAAAGTTGTTGTGTAGTCACACCCTAGAACGATGAAATCCGGAAAAAAATGTATGCCATCCGATTTCTAACACCTTCCAACTTAAAGTTCTATAGAGGTGTTTAATCGTGCACAAGATCGTTCCGATAGCACTATATAGTAAATTTATATATCGCTATAGTAACCAGTTTTGTAAAAAAAAGTTTGTTGTTGTAGTACACACCCTAGAACGATGAAATCCGGAAAAAAATGTATGCCATCGATTTCTACACTTCCAACTTAAAGTTCTATATAGGTTTTTATCGTGCACAAGATCGTCCGATAGCACTTATATATCATTTATATATACGGCTATAGTAACATTTTTTGTAAAAAAAAGTTTGTTGTTGTAGTACACACCCTAGAACGATGAAATCCGGAAAAAAATGTATGCCATCCGATTTCTACACTTCCAACTTAAAGTTCTATATAGGTTTTTATCGTGCACAAGATCGTCCGATAGCAGTTATATATCATTTTATATATACGGCCATAGTAACATTTTTTGTAAAAAAAAGTTTGTTGTTGTAGTACACACCCTAGAACGATGAAATCCGGAAAAAAATGTATGCCATCCGATTTCTACACTTCCAACTTAAAGTTCTATATAGGTTTTTATCGTGCACAAGATCGTCCGATAGCAGTATATATCATTTTATATTACGGCTATAGTAACTTTTTTGTAAAAAAAAAGTTTGTTGTTGTAGTACACACCCTAGAACGATGAAATCCGGAAAAAATGTATGCCATCCGATTTCTACACTTCCAACTTAAAGTTCTATAGATAAAAATTTATAATTATATACGAATCATAAATATAAACCCAGAAAAATAAAAAATGTATCCATTTCTACACTTCCACCTATAATCTAGGTTTTGTTATCGTGCACAAGATCGTCCGATAGCACTTATATATAATTTTATATATACGGCTATAGTAACATTTTTTGTAAAAAAAAGTTTGTTGTTGTAGTACACACCCTAGAACGATGAAATCCGGAAAAAATGTATGCCATACGATTTCTACACTTCCAACTTAAAGTTCTATATAGGTTTTTATCGTGCACAAGATCGTCCGATAGCACTTATATATCATTTTATATATACGGCTATAGTAACTTTTTTGTAAAAAAAAGTTTGTTGTTGTAGTACACACCCTAGAACGATGAAATCTGGAAAAAATGTATGCCATCCGATTTCTACACTTCCAACTTAAAGTTCTATATAGGTTTTTATCGTGCACAAGATCGTCCGATAGCAGTTATATATCATTTTATATATACGGCCATAGTAACATTTTTTGTAAAAAAAAAGTTTGTTGTTGTAGTACACACCCTAGAACGATGAAATCCGGAAAAAAATGTATGTCATCCGATTTCTACACTTCCAACTTAAAGTTCTATATAGGTTTTTGTCGTGCACAAGATCGTCCGATAGCAGTTATATATCATTTTATATATACGGCTATAGTAACTTTTTTTGTAAAAAAAAGTTTGTTGTTGTAGTACACCCCTAGAACGATGAAATCCGGAAAAAAGTATGCCATCCGATTTCTACACTTCCAACTTAAAGTTCTATATAGGTTTTTATCGTGCACAAGATCGTCCGATAGCACTTATATATCATTTTATATATGACCATAGTAACATTTTTTGAATGTTTTTTTATTAAAAGGCATTCGGTAACGATATAATCCCAAATATATTTATATTTTATCAGATTTGTTCCTTTCCACATTTATACACATATTTTAATTGATCAAAAATATTTTTTTAATGTAAATCATGAAATCAATTTTTTTGAATTTTTTCCACGTGCATAAACACATATTGAAAATGTAAATAATGAAAACGAGTTTTTGCGTCTTTTCCACGTGCAGAAACACATATTTGTAAACAAAAATAACTCACCACACCAAAAAAAATGTTTATTTTGATAAAACAGCTGTTACGGTTTGTTTTATTTTTCGTCGGGTTGTTTTCTTTATGTGCGTTATTAATTTATAATTAATATTTTATTTTATATTATCAAAGTAAATTTATAAAGTAGACTCATTTGAACAGCTGACTATTTTTTTAAACTTGCTATTTGTGGACTTACTTGTCAAAAATGTTTATGTTGCCATATTTGTTTTCATTTTAACGCTTGCTTTTGTACAAATTTCTGAGTAATTTGCTGTATTTAATGTGAAAAAAGTGTATTTTAAGTGTAATATTTTTAAAAATGTTCTAATTTTTAAAAATAAAGAAAACTTTGTGACTTTTAATATAAATAACAACATATTTTTGGAAAGTACAACAATAATGCCATATTTTCCATTAATTATTGGTTCATTTTTGTAAACAAATTTTGACAAGTGAGTATTTCGAACAAAAAACAAATTGCCTGTGGTTTTTGTAGACGTTTGTTGTACAACAACTCGTGTCGCTACTTTATTAATTTACTTTGTATATTATTATATCTTGCCGGCAACTGACGATTATTGTTTTGACAGCTGTTAGTGACTTCTAGCAGGGATGGAAAGTTGTTATATTGAAATAAACTGTTTTTTTAACCTTTCAAGGTAGACAATTTTTAAAAATCTTTTTATAGAAATTATCCAATTGTTCTTTTTCTTTATAAAAAAAGACAAACTTTTATTTTTTATAAATTTACGAAATTTTTTTCGATTTTCTACTTTTTATAGATTTTTTATTTTTGAAATTTTTTATAAAAAATTTTTTTTAATAGAAATTTTCTCTTTTTTATAGAAAATTATTAAGATTTTTCGTTTTTTTTTTACAAAATTTCGTTTTTCTATAGACAATTTTGAAAATTTTCTCCTTTTATATAAAAGATTTTTGTTCAATGGAAAATTATTCGAAATTTTGTCTTTTTAAAGACAATTTTATCGTTTTTATAAAAAAAAAACTTTTATAGAAAATTATGTAAAATCTAAAAAAATCAAACTAAAATTAGTATTGGAATTTTGAAAACGGTAACGATTTTAATAAAATTTGACAAATATTATTTAAAAAAACATATTTTCAAACTCAAACCACATTTAAAAAAAAAAAAATCGAACTTATAACTTGCAAAAAAAATGTCCCAGAGACCCAAGGTTTCAATATTTAGTTCGGCCAGACATTATACCACTTCATCTTCGATCAATGAACCGCCCATATCAGCCTTAGAAAAACGTCACACTGTTATCTATTCTCAGGGACTTATTAAGCCTGAAAATCGTGGCACTATAGAAAGTATAGATAGTATGCCCATAATGGTTAAAACTTGTCAACCCATTACAGATTTTGTGGCAACGTGTAAAGAACTAAATATACCCAACAAACTGCCCTCACAGGAATATCATAAAATAGAGACGGCTCAAAAGTGGTTGACCTTAAAGGGTAAGAATGGTAAAATCCACAAGTTCCCTTTAAACACCATTTTGCCCAAAGTACAAATGACAAAACATGTGCCGGCCAAGCAATTGCCACGAGATGTAGAGGTGGATAGGAGAAGAAGAATTTATAATAAAGTGCAGCTTGAAAAGGAATTGGAAAAGGAGGGTTTAACTAAAATAGAGTTAATGCCTACAGAGGAGCAATATTATCTGCTAACAGAAAATTCATTTAAACATTTTTTGCCTTTAAGTTTTTTTGATGACACTGATTATGATTGTCATTCTCCGGAGGCCTGGTTAAAATTGGGTGAAATCGAAACGGGAGAAGTTTATCCTTTGCCGGCAAAAGCATATTTGCCTTTACAGCAAAGTTTATTACAATACGATGGCAAAATGTGGCCGTATTTAAATATGAGGCCTTTAATGGCAAATGGTCTGTCAGGGTTTTAGAGAGGATGAATGTGTTTATGAGGTGCCGAAAATACAAATCATGTTTTTGGCTGAAAATCCCTTTGATTTCATACGGCGTTAAAGCGGGCCGTAGAAAAACGCAACAATGCCGAAATTTTAATAAGTATGCAGTCTTTAGTGGATTGTGTTTTATGGCAGGATATAGCCGCGAAGCGTTTGTATCGCCACAAATTGGTGGACACGTTAATGGAAGGTATACAATGTGATGCCAAATTCTTTGAGCAACTAAAACTGGAAAATTTATATATTATATGAACATTTGATGACCAGTTATGAGTTTGAGAAATTTATCAAACTTTTACCTTTGGAATTTCGAATTTTAAACCTGAGATCATAAGAAACTCCCTAGAGAAGGCCTTTCACTCTGGATTTGCCGAAGAAGAAAGGAGTCATTTGAAAGCTTTGAAAATAGATATAGCAGGAAAGAAAAACTAAGTTATTGACTTTCTGGTTGTTGTATACCTTTAAAGGATTTGAGGCATGATTAATGTTAACTCGGAATGTCAATATATCGAGACCTTAAATATGTTGTTGGTAATTTTGCTAAACCTTTGGCTTTAGCCGATTTTCTAAAATCCCAGCAGAAACAATCTACTAATATAGGCAATTATTTGAAAACAACTTGGCCTTGTAAGCTTTCCAATGGTATAATTTTAGTTTTAAGGGCTCTGGGCACAGGTTGGCTCGATATTAGTCTAAATAATTGGAAAGTCTTTGAAATCAGTAAAATTTCCCGCTTTATATTACAAGTGAAATTTCGTATGCAAGAATCTATGCAGGGTGTTATTGGAAAAATCTATGAAAGTTTTACCAATTTGCTAAGCGAATCCTTGTAAACAGTTTTTATTGCTGGATTTGCAATATCAATGGTCTAGTGATTTTATAAATACAGAATTTCCCTTTAATAAGCCCATATTTGCTATGGTTTTTATCGGTAACCGAGGATAAAGAAGTTGTTTATTCTACCCCTCCCGAGGAGTTTGCTCCTGCCCTAAAGAATTATTTAAAAAGGGTTTGGAAAAGTCCAGTGGTGTTAGGCAAATAGATGCGGAATGTTTAAGCAATCTAAGATTTGCTTCAGATTTATATATTTTGACGGTGGAATTGGTAGAAGAGTTATATGTGAAATGCAACGATTTGCTGCAAGAGTGTTATTTAAAAGCTATTTTTCCCTTAAGATCATATGCCATAAATACGATCGTTTTATAGAATTCTATCTGCTAAGTGTACCCACCTATATGTCAGAATATAAGGCCGCCAAAAAAGTCCTCCATGCAGGTAAAGGCTGATATTTTGGAACATAAGCGCAACAAAGAAGAAATGCGTTTAATACTGCCAGCAACCATTAACATAGGACCCTTTTTGGTTATTGTGGATCCTATGAAACCATATATGATCAAGAAACGTATAGAATTGTTAAGAAAATTTTCGAGTATTACCTGGATCGTATGTTTGATACCAATGAGCGTTTACTGGAACGTTGTCTGGAAATGTATCAGAAGATTAATGAAAAACCTCAAAGTATAGAACATTTATATGCTATCAGAGATTTTGCTTACTATAACCGATTTGGGTGGAACAGTTAAGAGCTGATATACGATAATGTGGCTGGAATATGATATGTTGGATAGTTTTTTCTATAATTTACCCGGATCATCAGTTTGCCATGAAAATGGGAGGTTTACCGCTTGGCCGAAAACCATACTAGAACGTTTAACTACATTAAGGGAAGAGCAAAAATTGGATATAGAAGATTTTAAGCGTTTGCACTTAAGTGAGTGCATTGGTTTTGAGGAACGTTTAGAATCGTTAAAATGATGAAATTCAAACAATTTTCTTTGCAATTTAATCCGCAAAAGTACACGAAGTTGCAGTAGAGGTATGTAACACATATAGTCTTAAATAAATAAGAAATTTTAAAATTTTTCTAATTTGTAGATCAAAAAAACCTGGAAAGTTATATTGGATTTGCAAAAACTGGGCGAACTTTGCGTTATCGCCAAGAACTTTTTTGAATTGGAGGATCTGTCTCTAGAATTTCTTATAGCATCATAGAAGGCTTTCTGCCTTACAAAAATCTTGGTACGCATGCCAGGATATGGTTAAACTAGAAGAGGCTACTTTAGGCAATCCTTGGTTAATATAGAACTCGACGATGTTGGTCATGGCCTGGACACCATACAAAACTCTTTGCAGCTATCATTACAAGTCTTTGCTGAGAAGCCAGAATTACAGGAAGTCTCTAAAATACTTCCTTAATATGCTGGAGGAATTTAAACCAAAATACCAGGCTATTAAAGATTGAAAAATGAAAATTGGCTTTTCTTACTTGGCAAGAGCTGGCAACACGTTCTGGTTTAGATATTAAATATTCCATGGCCATGAATTTCCAATTTGCATGCGTAAGGGTAATAATGGATCATTTGGAATTGGTGCACGAGATTTCGGAAAAGGCTACAATGAAGCGGATGCTATACGCAAAGCCTTTGAAGAGGAGGAAAGACGTAAAGAGGAGGAGCGCTTAGCATTGCTAATGCATAAAGCTATGCGTAAATGTCCGTACAGATATTTGTTAAATTGATCTTTATTGTTGATAATTAATAAAAATAAAAACTAAAATTTACTTTCATTACAATTTTAAATTTCAGCAAAAAAACGTAAACAAAACAAAATACTCACTGAAAATTGATATCTTGCATATCCCAATCATAATGCTGTTACTCCACAGTACATTACACTTTCATGTAGAAGCAGCAAAGGTAAACAAAAAAATGAACGCGCCGGACCAGAGACTTGCGCCGATTCGGCTTAAGCCGACTAAGCCCTAGCCGCCGAACAAAATGTCAAAGCCGCCGCCGCCGAAAATTTTTCAGCTTAATACGGCTTGAAAATTTCGCCATATTTTGTACAATTTACAGAATACTTTCGCTAAATTTATAGAATTTACAATATAAAATTAATTTGTTTTCATTTAAGCAAGTTTTCTTTATCTAATAATAAGCCGCTTATTGAAATTTGGCCCGCCTCAGATATTTTCGTGTTTTACGCGCCTGATTCGAGTCGCTGCTTTTACTTCAAACCAGCTTCGTTGACGTCAACGGAGCTATACCTTTTTACATTGCTGGTATGTCATACCGTAAAGGGCTAAGGTATCAAACATGTGTATTTTAAATGGGAAGTGCAGTTGATGTCAATTCTGCCGACTGCGAAAAGAAATTCTGCTAGAATTTTTCGCGCCAAACTGTTTTCTGCATTTTTTATTTGCAAAAAAAAAAATGTTGTTGTGTGTGTGCAAAAATCTAAAGTGACAGTAATGATATTCTTTAAATAAAAAAATATTTTTTTACTAACAATTGAAATTAATAAGATTGCTATACTACTATACCGAGGGTCATTGTGCAAAGAAACAGCAAGTGTTTCGTTTAATTTAGATAAATTGTTAATAACTATGATGAAAATGTTTTTCCAGGCGGGGTTTGTTTTCGTTATTATATTGGTATTATACCCAAAAGTGTTTATTGAAATCTAGATTTGGCGTATTTGTGAGATCTAGAAGATTAAAAAATGGAAGTAATGGTGTTAATTAATTATTTATTTGTCTATAAAGAACGTCTTTCTTTTCAAGAAAGAGGAGGGAGGCATCATGATGGTCTCCTGGAAGAATGCCCACAAGAGAGTGGCAATTGTATACCTCCCTAGTCACCTAGGCGGGTGGTGGTCGGTCGGCTAGTACATAGAGTATATTATCACCTAGAGGCAATGGAAGGAAGCTGATTGCCGTATTCAGGGAGTATCCTTGGGATACATACTTATTATTATACCATTGATCTCAGCTGAATCACTACCATACACCCATAATAGAGCGCGATGTCTGTCAGGTGTGCCTTTCAGTGAAGCTCTTGTTGTCTCCAAACACTATGGTGGCCGAATATTTACAAGAAACAATTGTTAAGCCGCCTTTTATACAAATTTATAGCTTTGTAGAGACTGTCTTCACGGACCTAGAGGATATAACCTGGCTAGGTATGTAGATGTTGTTTGGGCAAAATATTGGTACTAACCATTGTGGGCTTTATGTCGACTTTAGATCCCTTATAGTTGTCACACTATATCAAATAAGCATTCTTGCTGGAATTAAAGTTTAAAGCAATTTTAATTCCAGTCAAACATTCAAATTTCAAGTGTTGAAATACACTTTCGTTACACTTTAATTCAATATCATTCTCCAGTGAAAACGAAACTTGAATTCAAGTCGAACATTACAATGTTTTTACAGTATAATTCAATGCACGAAATCTATATACATACATACGTATATAAAATTCTAACGTTACTGACTGATTCATCATCGTAGAGCCTAGAGCCTTGAAGCTAAAGAGCTGAAATTTGGGCAGGAGGTTGGTCTCCCACCAAATGGAAATTCGAATTTTTTGGGGGTTAAAAAAAGGGTAAAAACGTAAATTCGGTAACCTCAAATCTCCTAACAAAAACAGTTAAAGCTTATGGTCGTTCATTAAAAAAAAAAAGCGGACAGGTGTCCGGTAATTTTTTCAAATTCGGCCCCTTTGGGGAATAAACGGGTAAAAAACTGTAATTTGGTACTTCTTTTGCACCCCATGTATCTTTTAAACCAGAGAACATTCAAAAAATATTTTTGAATCCTTCATAACTTGACGAACAAATAAAAATATGAATTTAGTACTTTATGGATATTCGGACGTTTAAGGGGAGAAAAATTGTACCTATTTTTGGTACTTTTTTATAAAAGATTTTTTTTTTGGTTTATTAACTTATACATATGAATACATAATAACGGGCTCCCAATACGATGTTGCAACTTTTTGGAAGATAATTTTTATTTCGTTAATGGGGAGGAAAAAAGTACCAAAAAGGGTAAAAACGGGAAATTTGATTTTATTCAAGAAACACTAAATATGCTAATGGGATGTTATTTGGAACACCGGTACCAAGTGATATTTTTTGGTACTTTTTCATTCCGCAACTGGTACTTTTTGGGTTTTCTATGATATTGAAATCGAAACATGAAATTAATAATTAAGGAACTTTTCGGAACTTTTTCGTTCTACAAAGGTACTTCTTGAGTTTTCTATAAAATTTAACCTAGAAACATGAAATTAAGCAAGTAAAGTCCGGAGTAAATGAGAATCTATAAAATGGGACTTATTGGTACTTTAACGTACTTCGACTGGTACTTTTTTGACTCAGAACTTTGAAACTTGTAATTAAGTACTTGAGAATCTATAAAAGTGTAATTTTTGGTACTTTTTCGTACTTCAAAAGGAACTTTTTGAATTTTCTATAATATTAAACCTAGAAACATGAAAGCATGTAGAGCCCCGATTAAGTGAGAACCTGTAAAAGGGGACTTTTTGGTTCTTTAAAAGGTACATTTTAAGTTTTTGTATAATAATGAACCTAGAAACGTGAAATTAAGCATGTAGAGCCCGGATTAAGTGAGGTCCTATAAAGGGGACTTTTTGGTACTTTTTCGTTCTTCAAAAATATAACTCTTACTTCTTACTTATTTTAATCATAAATTACCGCTAAAATAAGAATAGTCTGCCTTTAGAGTTGCGAGTTTTCATACACTCTAATAATGTTTTCAAAGTGAAACTTTTGGAATATTTTTCAATCTCTTTGTGATCCCTTTAAATGATGTTGTTCTGGAAGAACTTTAACATCCATGTAAACATTTCGGGTAATAAATTGGGGGACTACCAATGAGGGGAGCGGAACCTCCCATATGAATTAAATACAAAAATTCGTTTATCTGGGAAACTAATAGAACTAAATTCTTAAAATTTTGCACGAAGAACTTTAATATTCATCTGACTTTCATCTGGGGGGCTTGGAGCTCCCATATGAATTAAATAGAAAAATTCGTATATCTGAGAAACTGTTAGAGCTAGAATCTTCAAATTTTACTGAAAAACATTTAGAGAATAACGGGCGGACTTTCAATGGGAGTTTGGCACTTCTCATATGAATTAAATGCAAATTTTGTATATCTGGGAAGCTATTAGATTATTCAAATATTTCATAGATTAAATTAAAATCTTAATTAACGTTCGGAATAATTGGCGAAATTGCAATAATTTGCGTGGAATCTCCCATATGTAACAGATTGTATATCTGGAAAACCATTGTAGTTAGAATCATCAAAATCGTTAAGTGAGTTTCTTATTTATATTGCTTTTAGGGTAGCACAGCACACTGGGTATAGCTAGTAAATAAACAAATAAAAAATCTTTGTTTTACGTTATTGATCATTTTCTTAATGCAAAATTTTTTAGAAACTGATTTTCTGCAATTTGTTTTATATGGAGGATAGGGTTAAATATCGGTAGATCGTAGTAGAACTTGGAGAAAGGATTTGTTTTTAATTTTTAAGAATTTTTTATTCATCCCTGCATAATTTCTCACACAACTTATAAGCTTGCTCTGTTTTGTTGTTATAAACAATATATTTGCTTCCAAAATCCCACTTTCTGATCTCTCGGATACCGTTTTTTTTTTTTAAATCGTAGAAAAATTAAAAACTAAACGTAGTTGAAAACATAGCCGGCTTACAATCGATTTTAAGCCGCCGCCGACATATTTAGTGCTCAAAATGAACGCGCCGGACAAATCGTAAGTATTTTAAAGTTTTTAAACGAAATTTTATTTAAAACATTCTTTTATTTTTTCAGTGAACCAAAAGTCTTCGTTAAATGCGCTTTACCCCAGTGTAAAGGATTACGTTTCAGTTTATTCCATAAATTTCCACGAAATCTTGAAAAATGTAAAGCCTGGTTAGCAGCTTTTGATAATCCCACACTTTATGCCATTCCCCATTTGCGCCTAATAACTATGGCTATCTGCAGTCGTCATTTTCGCATTTCGGACTATAGTCATCCTGAATCTAGGAAATTAAATGCAGTGGCAGTTCCAAGTTTAAATCTGAAGACTCTTAATCAACTGGACATGTGCCGCCATGGTAAAACGAATAAGGTGGAATATGATACTACTGAACGTTGGCCTCGTGATAATATTAATACGGAGGGGAAAGAAAATAATGAACCTAATACAACCAAAGATGAACTTAATGATGCAGAGGAATTTCCAATATCCCCTAAATGTTTTAGTAATATAAATCAAAGTTCATTAGCGTCTGATGATGCTGCTTTTCTTAATGATAATTTGGTGTCCTCTAGCAAGGATATAAGTGATTCAACTCTAGTCACTTCTTGTGTCAAAGAAGGTAATGGGTTTGAGTTGGTGGTTAATGATGGTTTTATACAGATGAAAGATTCTCAGCTGGATACTGAGGTAAAAGCTGATATATTATGGATGCGTCATATTTGTCGTTGTAGTGAATGTTTTGATAGTAAGATAAATAGGCCTTTGATAGAGTTTTTTGAATTTGATCAGGATTTGCAACCGGTAATGGCCACGGTTATAGAGGAAACTAGAAGATTGGATATAATATGTAAGTAACTATTTAGATTAGTTAAAATTAAGATCCACTTATTTCAGTTCTAGTTCAGTTCTAGTTTTCTTCTACTTTACTTCTAGTTCAGTTCTAGTACAATTCTAGTTCAGTTCTAGTTTACTTAATTATATTCTCTTCTCAATTGCAGGGAGTGATGGTCACACTTCCTCCTACAATCTCACAAAGTTATACGAACAACTACAAAAATCCCAAATAACCATCAGTCCTAACTATTTATTATGGAATTTTCAACACACTCAATTTCGCGATGATTTACAATCTATGAACTTTTACGAACTCTTACAATCGAACAAATCGGGCATCTATAAAGCCTTAGATCGTTTGCAAAAGTCAGGAGTATTAATCATAAAACAAGTACCCAAAGATGATAAAGATTCTTTACTAAAGAAATGTATCATAACTAAAATATTTAATATTTCATGCAATCAAATAATTAACGAAAAACGACAAAAGTCCTTAGGAGAACACAAGACACCACATTCAAATTGTACTTTCGAATCCATGGACAAAGGCATACAAATACTGTCAGTGCCTCAGAATAAAGAGCATTTAAAATTACAATTAAATTTAGTGGATGGTTTTCAAGCCATAGAACAATTACCCAAAACTACACAAGAATTTCTAGCACTTCATCAAATGGACTATTGTTTTGAAGATGACAAAGGTTTTAATTATAAAATCAAACAACCAGTTTTATGGAAAAGTGATTTCATGGAACGTATTTGGTTTAATCCTTATCACTTGGATTGTATTAATACACAAGATTATTGCTCGGCGACTAAACCCTTTAAACATTTAAGTGTTGCCTTGAAAATGCAACAGAACCAATGGTGTGTGGAGTTAAATTCGGAAAATATTATTATTTTAGATAATTATCGCATTTGTTGGAGTTTAAAAAATATCACAATCGATAGCGAATTGGATTGCATGTACTTGGAGAGAAAACATTACTTAAGCAGTTTGAATATATTGAAGAATATTTGATAAGGTAATTTTTTCATATTTAAATACATTTCCCTTTAGAAAAGTATTTTTATTTTCTATATTACTGTTTTAATGCTGATTTAATAAAATAGTTATTAAGAAAAAAATATTCCTAAGAGTTTTTAACTGCAAATTGTAAGAAAAACCTTCGATAGACAGTCAATATGTCCCAGCAGATTCAGTATGTATTTAAAAATTGGTGATTTATAGCCAAGTTTCCTTCAAAAGTTTGCTTTTGTTTCCTATAAAGTTTATAGTATAAACAATTATGCCAATTAATGCTATTACTATTATAATAGTAATAGCATTGGTTGGCATAATTGTTTATACTATACTTTTTCTGAATTAGAACAATTTGTTGTATACATATAATTAGATCTGAATCGATGCATCTTTTACTATTCAGTTTTAGTTCAGATATAGTTTAGTTTTAGTTCTGTTCTTGTTCAGTTCTAGTTCAGTTCTAGTTGTAGTTCTAGTTCAGTTCTAGTTAGTTCTAGTTCAGTTCTAGTTCAGTTCTAGTTCAGTTCTAGTTCAGTTCTAGTTCAGTTCTAGTTCAGTTCTAGTTCAGTTCTAGTTCAGTTCTAGTTCAGTTCTAGTTCAGTTTAGTTCAGTTCTAGTTCAGTTCTAGTTCAGTTCTAGTTCTCAGTCAGTTCCAGTTCAGTTCTAGTGCAGTTCTAGTTCAGTTCTAGTTCAGTTCTAGTTCAGTTCTAGTTCAGTTCTAGTTCAGTTCAGTTCAGTTCTAGTTCAGTTCTAGTTCAGTTCTAGTTCAGTTCTAGTTCAGTTCTAGTTCAGTTCTAGTTCAGTTCTAGTTCAGTTCTAGTTCAGTTCTAGTTCAGTTCAGTTCAGTTCTAGTTCAGTCAGTTCTAGTTCAGTTCTAGTTCAGTTCTAGTTCAGTTCTAGTTCAGTTCTAGTTCAGTTCTAGTTCAGTTCTAGTTCAGTTCTAGTTCAGTTCTAGTTCAGTTCTAGTTCAGTTCTAGTTCAGTTCTAGTTCAGTTCTAGTTCAGTTCTAGTTCAAGTTCTAGTTCAGTTCTAGTTCAGTTCTAGTTCAGTTCTAGTTCAGTTCTAGTCAGTTCTAGTTCAGTTCTAGTTCAGTGTCTAGTTCAGTTCTAGTTCAGTTCTAGTTCAGTTCTAGTTCAGTTCTAGTTCAGTTCTAGTTCAGTTCTAGTTCAGTTCTAGTTCAGTTCTAGTTCAGTTCTAGTTCAGTTCTAGTTCAGTTCTAGTTCAGTTCTAGTTCAGTTCTAGTTCAGTTCTAGTTCAGTTCTAGTTCAGTTCTAGTTCAGTTCTAGTTCAGTTTCTAGTTCAGTTCTAGTTCAGTTCTAGTTCAGTTTCTAGTTCAGTTCTAGTTCAGTTCTAGTTCAGTGTCTAGTTCAGTTCTAGTCAGTTCTAGTTCAGTCAGTTCTAGTTCAGTTCTAGTTCAGTTCTAGTTCAGTTCTAGTTCAGTTCTAGTTCAGTTCTAGTTCAGTCTAGTTCAGTTCTAGTTCAGTTCTAGTTCAGTTCTAGTTCAGTTCTAGTTCAGTTCTAGTTCAGTTCTAGTTCAGTTCTAGTTCAGTTCTAGTTCAGTTCTAGTTCAGTTCTAGTTCAGTTCTAGTTCAGTTCTAGTTCAGTTCTAGTTCAGTTCTAGTTCAGTTCTAGTTCAGTTCTAGTTCAGTTCTAGTTCAGTTCTAGTTCAGTTCAGTTCTAGTTCAGTTCTAGTTCAGTTCTAGTTCAGTTCTAGTTCAGTTCTAGTTCAGTTCTAGTTCAGTTCTAGTTCAGTCTAGTTCAGTTCTAGTTCAGTTCTAGTTCAGTTCTAGTTCAGTTCTAGTTCAGTTCTAGTTCAGTTCTAGTTCAGTTCTAGTTCAGTTCTAGTTCAGTTCTAGTTCAGTTCTAGTTCAGTTCTAGTTCAGTTCTAGTTCAGTTCTAGTTCAGTTCTAGTTCAGTTCTAGTTCAGTTCTAGTTCAGTTCTAGTTCAGTTCTAGTTCAGTTCTAGTTCAGTTCTAGTTCAGTTCTAGTTCAGTTCTAGTTCAGTTCTAGTTCAGTTCTAGTTCAGTTCTAGTTCAGTTCTAGTTCTAGTTCAGTTCTGTCAGTTCTAGTTCAGTTCTAGTTCAGTTCTAGTTCAGTTCTAGTTCAGTTCTAGTTCAGTTCTAGTTCAGTTCTAGTTCAGTTCTAGTTCAGTTCTAGTTCAGTTCTAGTTCAGTTCTAGTTCAGTTCTAGTTCAGTTCTAGTTCAGTTCTAGTTCAGTTCTAGTTCAGTTCTAGTTCAGTTCTAGTTCAGTTCTTGTTCAGTTCTAGTTCAGTTCTAGTTCAGTTCTAGTTCAGTTCTAGTTCAGTTCTAGTTCAGTTCTAGTTCAGTTTCTAGTTCAGTTCTAGTTCAGTTCTAGTTCAGTTCTAGTTCAGTTCTAGTTCAGTTCTAGTTCAGTTCTAGTTCAGTTCTAGTTCAGTTCTAGTTCAGTTGTAGTTCAGTTGTAGTTCAGTTCTAGTTCAGTTCTAGTTCAGTTCTAGTTCAGTTCTAGTTACGGAAAAGAATAATAAAAAAATTTCAATTTGTTTGATTAAAAGCATGACTAGATTATTTCAATACAAATTTAAGAAAAATCTACTAAATCTAATTATATAAATCTACAAAAACTAATACTAGAACTAAGATTACACCATATTCCAAATGCAAATCCTTTAAACTATTAGCAGCTGATATAGCTTTTTCGTGAACATCATAAAAACGCACAGTCATTGTAATGGGCACTTCCAAATTTTCATCTAAAGCAAATTCCAAATCATGACGTTCGGCCAAATGTAAAGCAGCATGCTTAATGACATTTTGCAAGGGAACATTATCCACCTCGTAGGTGGCCATATGAAATTCATATGCTAAACTTAATAAAATATTCCGGCATATAAATGTATTGGTCTCCTGTAGATATTGTCCAATTACTGAATCAAAATCGCTGTTGAAAACATTTAACGGCAACCATTTTTGTGAATCATTCTCGGGTTTACCCAATTGGGATATTAAGTAGAAAGATAATTCAGCAATTTCTAGGTCCTCACCAAATAGTTGTTTATGTATATGTTGCTGTAAATTTAAACATATTTCTGTGAAATTAGTTTTTGAGGCATCCTTTAGTAAAAGCGTTTCATTTTCCAGTTTTATTTTACAATATTTGGCTATATTAATACCGTAAGCAATATAATCTTTAGCAGGATTAAAACGGGCACATTCACCATTTTCTTTTGAAAATAAAGTTAAAATATGAGACTCGGTATTATTGGGGTTAAAGTAATTGATTATTTGATTTTTAGATGATAAAGGTAGACTTTTATTGAAAACCTCATAGCGTGCTAGGATTATTGGTTTACCCAGTAGATAACCTAAGGGCCCAGATATTACAGGGGGATATACGTTTTCTGTTGTATTTGTTTTTAAAAATTCCTTTAAAGTTTTATTTAAAAACTCTATTTCGTAAGACAACCAATATTCTGTTTTAGTACTTTCCATTTTATCCAAGGTTTTGTTTTCCTTTAGCCATAAGTCCACTATTAGCTCTTGAATATGGGTAAAATTGTGTAAGATATTTATTTTAACTTTATATAAATTAAAATTGTCCTGTCTTTCTTTTTTTAGTTCTATATCTTGAGCAATTTAGTTTGTTTTCATAACAATTATTAACCGTTATATTTTCTATATAGTTTTCCATATGTTTGTTGTTGTAAATATCATCTGGCATCGTGGGTTTGCTAAATATTTTATAGTCTTCTTGTAGTTGTTTAAATTTGATTTCAATTTCTTTTAAATTTTCATGAGAGGAAACCAGACAAGATTTTTTAGGGGTTTTAAATGATAAATGGGTTCTTGTAGGCGACAAGTGGCAGTTTGATAAGATGATGGAAGATCTGTAAAATAAAGATAAGTGTAAGTGTTTTAGCACAACAATGTTATCTATAAAATGCTCTGAGCAATACTAAGAGCAATTTTTCTAGTTTATACTCTGGTCTATAGTCTAGTCTATAGTCTAGTCTATAGTCTAGTCTATAGTCTAGTCTATAGTCTAGTCTATAGTCTAGTCTATAGTCTAGTCTATAGTCTAGTCTATAGTCTAGTCTATAGTCTAGTCTATAGTCTAGTCTATAGTCTAGTCTATAGTCTAGTCTATAGTCTAGTCTATAGTCTAGTCTATAGTCTAGTCTATAGTCTATAGTCTAGTCTATAGTCTAGTCTATAGTCTAGTCTATAGTCTAGTCTATAGTCTAGTCTATAGTCTAGTCTATAGTCTAGTCTATAGTCTAGTCTATAGTCTAGTCTATAGTCTAGTCTATAGTCTAGTCTATAGTCTAGTCTATAGTCTAGTCTATAGTCTAGTCTATAGTCTAATCTATAGTCTAGTCTATAGTCTAGTCTATAGTCTATTCTATAGTCTAGTCTATAGTCTAGTCTATAATCTAGTTATAGTCTAGTCTATAGTCTATTCTATAGTCTATTCTATAGTCTACTCATAGTCTAGTCTATAGTCTAGTTTATAGTCTAGTCTATAGTCTAGTCTATAGTCTAGTCTATAGTCTAGTCTATAGTCTAGTCTATAGTCTAGTCTATAGTCTAGTCTATAGTCTTAGTTTTATAGTCTAGTCTATAGTCTAGTCTATAGTTAGTTAGTCTAGTCTATAGTCTAGTATATGTCTAGTCTATAGCTAGTTATAGTCTAGTCTATAGTCTGTCTATAGTCTAGTCTATAGCTAGTCTATAGTCTAGCTATAGTAGTTAAGTCTAGTCTATAGCTCAGTCTATAGGCTAGTCTATCGTCTAGTCTATAGTCTAGTCTATAGTCTAGTCTATGTCTAGTCTATAGTCTATCTATAGTATGTCTATAGTCTAGTTTCTATAGTCTAGTCTATAGTATAGTCTAGTCTAGTCTATAGTCTAGTCTATAGTTCTAGTCTATAGTATAGTCTATAGTTCAAGTCTATAGCTAGTCTATAGTCAGTCTATAGTCTAGTCTAGGTAGTCTATAGTCTAGTCTAGTCTATAGTCTAATCTATAGTCTAGTCTATAGTCTAGTCTATAGTCTATTCTATAGTCTAGTCTATAGTCTAGTCTATAATCTAGTTTATAGTCTAGTCTATAGTCTATTCTATAGTCTATTCTATAGTCTACTCTATAGTCTAGTCTATAGTCTAGTTTATAGTCTAGTCTATAGTCTAGTCTATAGTCTAGTCTATAGTCTAGTCTATAGTCTAGTCTATAGTCTAGTCTATAGTCTAGTCTATAGTCTAGTCTATAGTCTAGTCTATAGCCTAGTCTATAGTCTAGTCTATAGTCTAGTCTATAGTCTAGTCTATAGTCTAGTCTATAGTCTTGAACTCCTGAATCGGAGCAAGTTCCACTTTCGAAAATTGTTCTGAATTAGGCTATAGTTTTTCATAGAAAATAGCTCTGAATTAGAGTTTCTATTTTTCTTACCAAAATTTTGTATTTCTTTAGTTTTCACATTAAATATTCTCAATATATCGCCGAATTTATAAAATTCACGATTTTTCACCTCTTCCGATTCCAATAATAAATTCGGCCATTTATTATAACGGGAAGTATCCTCAAAAGAATGTGTTACCTGAAATTACATAAATTAAAAACTAATGTTTGTAAATAATCTCTACAACGGACTTACTTCTTCTTTAACCAAAGGTTTATAGGTTCTTAACACACACAACCAACCGTCATTAATCTCACACGAAGGCAGACCATGTTGAAATTTAAAATCCTCAAAACGTCCTTCATGTATCTCTAAATCAATGGGCTCTTCTAGTTGACAACGAAATACCTTTAAAGCATCGGCGGAGCAGTCAGGATCACAACAACAATTTATATCACAAGTGTCTTGTGAAAGATCACAAAAGCAATATTGCGCTTTAATTGGCCATTTGGGCAAGGAAGTTGGTAAAGGTTCGGTAATATTTGGTTTAACCGTGGTATTAATCTCTTTATTTAAAGGTTTAATGGTGGTGGTAGTTGAGGGTTTAATGGTGGTGGTAGTAGGTTTTTTGGTGGTTGTGTTGTTGGATATTTTTACAGTTTTTTTGGGTGGAAATTCTGGCCATTCCGCATCATCTTTTGTTGCTGCAGTTGTGGTGGAAGTTGTAGAACTGGGAGTAGAGGATATTAATGGGGAATCAGTTACATCTGTTGTAATTTCCTCTGTGGTAGTTTCCTCTATTGTGGTGGTATTAGGAACCACAGTTGTGGTAACAGGTAAAGGTTTAGAAATGCCTATTTTGACGGCTTTTGTGGCAACCAATGTAATCATTAAAAACTGGCATATTAACAAAACCTTAATCGGATCCATGACTATAGTTTTCGAAATCACTTGAATTCTATGCCAAATTTAGCAAAATTACGAAAGACCAAGTTAATATCAATTATAATCTTGCCCGACGAACGTGTCTGTAATTTGTATCTATTTAAAACCAAAAGTCTCAATATTAATCTAATAATCTTGAATTAGAAAAATAAACAACAAACCTTTCCAATCCGCTGTAAATCAAATCCTCTTTACACAAAGCCAAACCGCCACCTCCAAATTTCTCTCTAACGCTATCGTACCACGAACGTGGCGCTATTTTCCAACACAATACCTCTAAACGATGGAAACCCGGTTTAGTGGGTATATGCACAAAACCATAACCTACCGGCCAACTTTTGCTTAAAACATTAACAGCATGTATTTCGACATGCAATTTAGGCCAACCTTGCACCGAAGCTGTACCCAAATGCAAATCCAAAGGTTGACAAAAATCCGAACAAGATTCTAAACGATTTGTGGCTACAAAAGTTTGACCAACTGCTTCGCCCTGGATAATGCGCCAAGCAGTTCCTTTGGAAAGCAAATATTGCATAAAATCTGATTTTAGTTAAGCCCAATTACTACTCACCACTTTGTAAACTCCACTTGCAGAATATATGAGGTTCTTGAAAATCAACTGCTTTCAATATTTGTCCTATAATATGAACTTCCGCCATCAATATATTTTCGCTCGCATTGAATTATTTTTATTCAACATTTGTTCATTATTATTTCTACTTATTTATTATGATTTTCATAATTTTTTTAGTTTTACAGTTTCGATTTCTAAAGCGAATGGTTCAATTTTTCCTTTTGCTTTTAAAAATGATTTCAATTTGTTTATATAACTCTGGTAACCATGGTTTACCTAAGGGTTGCTTTGTATGTCCTTTAATTACTACAACAATGGAAACCCTTAAGATAGAAAATAGCCGTTAAAAAGGTTGTTAACTTGGCTAAGTTAATTTATTTTTTTAAGGGAGTAAGTTTTTAGGGGTGTTATTTAATAAATTAGATACACCTGCAATATCTTCTTGTTCAGTGCTAGTTCAGTTCTCGTTCAGTTCTAGTTCAGTTCCAGTTCAGTTCTAGTTCAGTTCTAGTTCAGTTCTAGTTCAGTTCTAGTTCAGTTCTAGTTCAGTTCTAGCAGTTCAGTTCAGTTCTAGTTCAGTTCTAGTTCAGTTCTAGTTCAGTTCTAGTCAGTTCTAGTTCAGTTCTAGTTCAGTTCTAGTTCAGTTCTAGTTCAGTTAGTTCAGTTCTAGTTCAGTTCTAGTTCAGTTCTAGTTCAGTTCTAGTTCAGTTCTAGTCAGTTCTAGTCAGTTCTAGTTCAGTTCTAGTTCAGTTCTAGTTCAGTTTCTAGTCAGTTCTAGTTCAGTTCTAGTTCAGTTCTAGTTCAGTTTAGTTCAGTTCTAGTCAGTTCTAGTTCAGTTCTAGTTCGTTCTAGTTCAAGTTCTAGTTCAGTTCTAGTTCAGTTTCTAGTTCAGTTCTAGTTCAGTTATAGTTCAGTTCTAGTTCAGTTCTAGTTCAGTTCTAGTCAGTTCTAGTTCAGTTCTAGTTCAGTTCTAGTTCAGTTCTAGTTCAGTCTCTAGTCAGTTCTAGTTCAGTTCTAGTTCAGTTCTAGTTCAGTTCTAGTTCAGTTCTAGTTCAGTTCTAGTTCAGTTCTAGTTCAGTTCTAGTTCAGTTCTAGTTTCAGTTCTAGTTCAGTTCTAGTTCAGTTCTAGTTCAGTTCTAGTTCAGTTTAGTTTCAGTTCTAGTTCAGTTCTAGTTCAGTTCTAGTTCAGTTCTAGTTCAGTCTAGTCAGTTCTAGTTCAGTTCTAGTTCAGTTCTAGTTCAGTTGTAGTTCAGTTGTAGTTCAGTTGTAGTTCAGTTGTAGTTCAGTTGTAGTTCAGTTCTAGTTCAGTTCTAGTTCAGTTCTAGTTCAGTTCTAGTTCAGTTTTAGTTCAGTTCTAGTTCAGACTGACATTTAGTACCTATTCCGTGCGTATATCACATTTGATATATGTGATCCATCCCTTAATATTATGTTCATCACATTAAATTTTTGACACCATACTTTAAAAATTTACAATTTACTATTAAATTTTCAAACATAAAGGAAAATAGGAAATTTTTTCCAAATTTACAAAATTCTTAGTAATAAATCATAAATAAAAGCCAAAAAAATTCCAAGAAACTTAATCTCTCTCTGTAAAGATCAGCAGTTAAAGAGAGATTTTATTAAAGACTCAAAAAACTTGAAACACAGCTGCCTTTTTCAAATTTTAAAAAGTCCTCTGGCGAATAAGAGGAACCGCAATTTTCTCTTTTTGAAGTTTTTGAAACTGCCAAAAAACGAGTTTCCACGATGAAACACCACGCACTAGTACTGCTGCTAAAACCGGACAGGGTTCCGAACAAGTGTCTCCCGCGGGCAGTGGTACTAATAAAGCGGGAAAACCTAAATCGATTTTGGAAGAACATGGCATATTGATGGGTAAAGTTATTGGGTCCGGTAATTATGCCAAGGTCAAGATAGGTTATTCCGAAGAGTATGGCAAGAGAGTCGCTATTAAAATTATATCGAAGGTTAAGGCTCCGGCAGAGTATACACAAAAATTTTTACCCCGAGAAATAGAGGCCGTAAAGGGTTTGCATCATGATAATCTGATAACATTTTATCAGAGTATCGAAACGAGTCATAGGTGAGTGGAGGAATGAGTTCTCTTCTGCTATGAAAAGCTATAGAGTGGACTAGAGACTTATCTTTAGACTAGAATATAGATTAGACTAAACTATTTTTATTTTTCTTAAGAGTCTACTTAATCATGCCAATTGGCTGAGAATGGCACTCTTTTGGATTATGTGCGCGATAAAAATATTTAGATGAAACTCAGTCACGTAAATTATTTCAACAATTAATAAGTGCTGTGGAATATATACATTCTAAAGGAGTGGTGCACAGGTAATCCCAAATGTTAGTTAACAAATTTTGAATTAATAAGGAGCCATTTGTCTTTTAGAGATATAAAATGTGAAAATCTTTTATTGGATGAAAATTACAACCTAAAACTAATCGATTTCGGGTTTGCACGGAAAGACACGCGTACCAGTGATCAACAAGTGATATTATCGAAGACATTTTGTGGCAGTTATGCCTATGCTAGTCCAGAGATTCTAAAAGGTAACAGAAGATAGACTTTTAGTGAATATATTGGGATATGGGGATTGCTTTTAAAACCAGCTTTCTTTCCTGTACCCACAGGTGTTGCTTACGATCCATTTCATTCTGATATCTGGGCCTGTGGTGTGGTCTGCTATGCCATGATATTTGGTCGTCTACCCTACGATGGTTCTAATGTACATGTTTTATTAAAACGTATTAACTCTTCATTGGTTTTCCCCAAAATACCGACAGCCAGTAGCGAGTGTAAACATTTGATTTTACATATTCTGGCTCCCTTGAAGATGCGTTATAATATTGCACAAATTAAAGAAGATCCCTGGATGAACATGTCATGAGAAGTCGGAAGGAATGGTACTAAAGAGGTGTACAGGAGAGATGAAGGTTTTTTGGAATAAGGCAAAAGTAAATATGAAATAAAACAAATGTTTCGGCTAAGATTTTCATTTAAATATTTTAATAAAATTTATTTCTTTTAATAATAAAATCACGATGTTTTTTATTTAAAGCTTTAACTTGAATAAAACTTGTTTTTGTTTGTTTATGATTTTCACGCTGTTACCTTTAGGCCAATAAATTCAATTAAAAATTTCCTTAATTTTTATAAAACATTTTCTCCAACCATTTCGTGATATAATGCCAAACAAACAACTAAAAACAAACTAAAATTTTACAAAAAAATCTACAAAATATATTAAAAACACCACAAGAAAAAACTTGAAATATTTAAGCAACTAAAAAAGTACAAAGTTTAAATAAAAAATGGCTACTTTATTAAAACTGATAATGGAAAACCGTTATACAGGATGTGGTTGGTCGTAACAGTCTATGTTTGAAAAACTTGCCTTGATTTCAGCCTTAGGGTTAAAAGCATTACTTTACACTTGAGCCTTTTTCTGTTCTGTACTTCGCCAACACTGAGGTACCTCAGGAAAGTTAAATGAATCAACACTAGAATCCAAATGGCACTACGGAATTGTATCCTATAAATTGAACATGACCGTACGTAATGTACCTGTAAGTAATTTAACCGTAAGTAAGTAAGTAAGTCAAGTAAGTAAGTAAGTAAGTAAGTAAGTAAGTAAGTAAGTAAGTAAGTAAGTAAGTAAGTAAGTAAGTAAGTAAGAAGTAAGTAAGTAAGTAAGTAAGTAAGTAAGTAAGTAAGTAAGTAAGTAAGTAAGTAAGTAGTAAGTAAGTAAGTAAGTAAGTAAGTAAGTAAGTAAGTAAGTAAGTAAGTAGTAAGTAAGTAAGTAAGTAAGTAAGTAAGTAAGTAAGTAAGTAAGTAAGTAAGTAAGTAAGTAAGTAAGTAAGTAAGTAAGTAAGTAAGTAAGTAAGTAAGTAGTAAGTAAGTAAGTAAGTAAGTAAGTAAGTAGTAAGTAAGTAAGTAAGTAAGTAAGTAAGTAAGTAAGTACGTAAGTAAGTAAGTAAGTAAGTAAGTAAGTAAGTAAGTAAGTAAGTAAGTAAGTAAGTAAGTAAGTAAGTAAAGTAAGTAAGTAAGTAAGTAAGTAAGTAAGTAAGTAAGTAAGTAAGTAAGTAAGTAAGTAAGTAAGTAAGTAAGTAAGTAAGTAAGTAAGTAAGTAAGTAAGTAAGTAAGTAAGTAAGTAAAGTAAGTAAGTAAGTAAGAAGTAAGTAGTAGTAAGTAAGTAAGTAAGTAAGTAAGTAAAGTAAGTAAGTAAGTAAGTAAGTAAGTAAGTAAGTAAGTAAGTAAGTAAGTAAGTAAGTAAAAGTAAGTAAGTAAGTAAGTAAGTAAGTAAGTAAGTAAGTAAGTAAGTAAGTAAGTAAGTAAGTAAGTAAGTAAGTAAGTAAGTAAGTAAGTAAGTAAGTAAGTAAGTAAGTAAGTAAGTAAGTAAGTAAGTAAGTAAGTAAGTAAGTAAGTAAGTAAGTAAGTAAGTAAGTAAGTAAGTAAGTAAGTAAGTAAGTAAGTAAGTAAGTAAGTAAGTAAGTAAGTAAGTAAGTAAGTAAGTAAGTAAGTAAGTAAGTAAGTAAGTAAGTAAGTAAGTAAGTAAGTAAGTAAGTAAGTAAGTAAGTAAGTAAGTAAGTAAGTAAGTAAGTAAGTAAGTAAGTAAGTAAGTAAGTAAGTAAGTAAGTAAGTAAGTAAGAAGTAAGTAAGTAAGTAAGTAAGTAAGTAAGTAAGTAAGTAAGTAAGTAAGTAAGTAAGTAAGTAAGTAAGTAAGTAAGTAAGTAAGTAAGTAAGTAAGTAAGTAAGTAAGTAAGTAAGTAAGTAAGTAAGTAAGTAAGTAAGTAAGTAAGTAAGTAAGTAAGTAAGTAAGTAAGTAAGTAAGTAAGTAAGTAAGTAAGTAGTAAGTAAGTAAGTAAGTAAGTAAGTAAGTAAGTAAGTAAGTAAGTAAGTAAGTAAGTAAAGTAAGTAAGTAAGTAAGTAAGTAAGTAAGTAAGTTAATACGTAAGAGTAAGTCACATTTTATAAAGTGTAGGGTGTCTAATGCATGTTTTACTGTAAAGCATCTGATTTTACTGGACAAATATTTTTTGGCCACTACTTTTGTTTATTCTTTAATACAGTGTTGAAATTTCAAATTTTTAACGCATTATTTATTATGCTTCTTTTTTCCGCTCAGTTTTATTATTTTCACGTTTATATTCATATATAAAACTTTACAAAAACATTAAGCGAAAGTTTTATTTCTGCGAAATATTTAAATATTAGCAGTAACAACAATCGCTGTCCAGTAAAGTGAATGATTTACCACTAACTTTAAGTTTGTGTTTTTATACAAGAACAAAATTTCAAATGTTCATCAGGAAATGTTGGAATTTGTTAACGTTTACAACCTCAGGTGATGGAAATAACATTAAGAGAAATTATATAAAAAGGAACACAAAAAACTGACAAGACTTAAGTAAAGTTTTGATTGAAAATTAATCTCTGGGAAAATAAAAAAAAATAAAAAAATTAGAAAGATGAATTCATAAATAAAAAATTGGAAGCTTTTTAAGGATCTACAGCCGATTTTCAGTTACTCAATTGGTGAGCTTTTTGAAGATCTACAGCTGATACTAGGTACTTCTTATAAAAAAGTCTTTCTTTATGGAAAGTTGAACAATTTTAAGATATTTCTTTATTTTAATACTTAATTAAAAAGTGTTACAGGAATTATTATGTATTTACAACTACTTTTTGAAGTTTTTTTTTTTTAATTTTTCTTTGTAAAGAAACCATTAATTATTAAATTAAAAACTGACCAGTTGTTTGTATTTATATTTAACATCAACTGTTGTTACATTATCCTCTGACATGGTGTTTTCATTATTATTTTCATTTTCCTGTTCTTTGCATTTTCTGTTTTAATTTTCTGTAGCCTATTTCCTTGAATAATATTTTCAACTTGGCAGTTTATGCGTAAAAAATTTCTACACTGAACGTAATATATCCAACAAATATTTATTTTATTTGTTATTTTAAATTTAAAGAAACTAACTAAAATAACAATTTTCTCTAAAATCTATTTAATCTATTTAAAGTAGGTCAAGTTTTTTAAGTAAAATATTTTATTTAGATTTTTATCTTTTTTTTTTACAGTGTTTATATACATACATAATGAAAGTTACCATACTTTTGTTGTTAACAAACAAAAAAGGGGAAATGTTTATTGGTTTGTTGTGGAAGTAATGCAGTGGTAAACATTTTAATACAAGTGCAAGTGTCTGTCTTTTCCAACATAAATATCCTTATTTACTGTTATACACATAAATACATACATATGAACATTTCAAACTATAATATTAACAATGGCGTCAAGTTTTCAGTAAATATGGTTAATTCCATTTTGTATTCAAACGAGAAGTAAAAAGAAAATTAAATATTTATTTTAAATATTGAGATGCAAAAGTAGTTTTAAATGAGACTTTAAGCATGTAAATTTTATTTTTAAATATGGTCTTTGATTTTAGAACTACGTTTCCAATAGTAAACCTTCCTCTAGAATATTATTCTTCTTCAGAAATTTAACTTGAACTGAATTAGAACTGAAATATAAATAAACTAGAACTGAACTGAACTAGAACTGAACTAGAACTGAACTAGAACTGAACTAGAACTGAACTAGAACTGAACTAGAACTGAACTAGAACTGAACTAGAACTGAACTAGAACTGAACTAGAACTGAACTAGAACTGAACTAGAACTGAACTAGAACTGAACTAGAACTGAACTAGAACTGAACTAGAACTGAACTAGAACTGAACTAGAACTGAACTAGAACTGAACTAGAACTGAACTAACTGAACTAGAACTGAACTAGAACTGAACTAGAACTGAACTAGAACTGAACTAGAACTGAACTAGAACTGAACTAGAACTGAACTAGAACTGAACTAGAACTGAACTAGAACTGAACTAGACTGAACTAGAACTGAACTAGAACTGAACTAGAACTGAACTAGAACTGAACTAGAACTGAACTAGAACTGAACTAGAACTGAACTAGAACTGAACTAGAACTGAACTAGAACTGAACTAGAACTGAACTAGAACTGAACTAGAACTGAACTAGAACTGAACTAGAACTGAACTAGAACTGAACTAGAACTGAACTAGAACTAGAACTGAACTAGAACTGAACTAGAACTAGAACTGAACTAGAACTGAACTAGAACTGAACTAAACTGAACTAACTGAACTAGAACTGAACTAGAACTGAACTAGAACTGAACTAGAACTGAACTAGAACTGAACTAGAACTGAACTAGAACTGAACTAGAACTGAACTAGAACTGAACTAGAACTGAACTAGAACTGAACTAAACTGAACTAGAACTGAACTAGAACTGAACTAGAACTGAACTAGAACTGAACTAGAACTGAACTAGAACTGAACTAGAACTGAACTAGAACTGAACTAGAACTGAACTAGAACTGAACTAG
Source organism: Lucilia sericata (assembly GCF_015586225.1). NCBI lineage: Eukaryota > Metazoa > Arthropoda > Insecta > Diptera > Calliphoridae > Lucilia > Lucilia sericata. The sequence goes on along the minus strand of NW_023995212.1, from coordinate 21,606 downwards.
AACTGAACTAGAACTGAACTAGAACTGAACTAGAACTGAACTAGAACTGAACTAGAACTGAACTAGAACTGAACTAGAACTGAACTAGAAAACTGAACTAGAACTGAACTAGAACTGAACTAGAACTGAACTAGAACTGAACTAGAACTGAACTAGAACTGAACTAGAACTGAACTAGAACTGAACTAGAACTGAACTAGAACTGAACTAGAACTGAACTAGAACTGAACTAGAACTGAACTAGAACTGAACTAGAACTGAACTAGAACTGAACTAGAACTGAACTAGAACTGAACTAGAACTGAACTAGAACTGAACTAGAACTGAACTAGAACTGAACTAGAACTGAACTAGAACTGAACTAGAACTGAACTAGAACTGAACTAGAACTGAACTAGAACTGAACTAGAACTGAACTAGAACTGAACTAGAACTGAACTAGAACTGAACTAGAACTGAACTAGAACTGAACTAGAACTGAACTAGAACTGAACTAGAACTGAACTAGAACTGAACTAGAACTGAACTAGAACTGAACTAGAACTGAACTAGAACTGAACTAGAACTAAACTGAACTAGAACTAACTAGAACTGAACTAGAACTGAACTAGAACTGAACTAGAACTGAACTAGAACTGAACTAGAACTGAACTAGAACTGAACTAGAACTGAACTAGAACTGAACTAGAACTGAACTAGAACTGAACTAGAACTGAACTAGAACTGAACTAGAACTGAACTAGAACTGAACTAGAACTGAACTAGAACTGAACTAGAACTGAACTAGAACTGAACTAGAACTGAACTAGAACTGACTAACTGAACTAGAACTGAACTAGAACTGAACTAGAACTGAACTAGAACTGAACTAGAACTGAACTAGAACTGACTAGAACTGAACTAGAACTGACTAAACTGAACTAGAACTGAACTAGAACTGAACTAGAACTGAACTAGAACTGAACTAGAACTGAACTAGAACTGAACTAGACTGAACTAGAACTGAACTAGAACTGAACTAGAACTGAACTAGAACTGAACTAGAACTGAACTAGAACTGAACTATAACTGAACTAGAACTGAACTAGAACTGAATTAGAACTGAACTAGAACTAGACTGAAAAATCATTGTCGTTAACTTCGAAGATAAGTTTTCCTATATCAGCCAAATGTATAAGTCGACACTTTTATATATTAAGTACCATTTAGTTATTTAAATATCTAACTTAATTCACTACTGTTTCTAACATTTCATAAAAATCTCACCTATAAATCCATAAAAAATAGCAAATATTTGCAAAATAAACTCCCACAAGGCAAACATAATAAACCCCACAATCCATACCCACAACATAAACTGGCATTAGAAGAGTTTTACAATAAATTAGCCAATTTTGTTATAAATTGTAAGTAAATGTTGCATTAAAAGTGCATTAACGACCGATACAATACAAACATTAAATTGCATATTTAAAGCAATTTTCTAGTGGCAGCAACAGCAAACGATGACTGTTGCAACAGCAGTAGAATGTCATTAACACTAACGGCCAGAGCAACTGTAGACAGGTCAAAAATGTTTTTGTTTATTCAATGGTCATTAGTATGAAATTGTGTTGACTTGTTGGGTGGTGAAACAGGGGGAAATGCATGGAGTTTGGTTAGTAGAAACAGTAGAATGATTGAAGCTAGAAATTGTTATAACTATATGAAAAAGCTAATACCTAAACATACAATTGCTATAATGGCAAAACATTAAGAAGTTAAATTTTATTATGTTAAAACGTGTTTGTTTTTAGATGTAAAGGGTATTTTTTTCGGTAGCGACTTTGTTAAATGAATTTATAGATCTTTTGTAAAAAAATCAAAAATGTTGCGTATGTTTAATAAATATTAAAATATAACTCATACGCATAGTTGGATAGACTGTATATCTGTTAATGCGTGAAAATGATATACATATGTATGTAAGTTTTCTTGAAAAATAACTTCACTGCAACCCAATAGATTCAAACTTCAGCAAAGCTTTCATCTCTTTTAAGTAAAACCCTTTACGTAATCTATTTTAATATGCACTTATGTAAGTACATTAATGTATGTATGTATACATTTTATTTATACACTTGACTTGTCAAACAAATTGTTTACAATGACAACAATTTTCAAATTTACCTAGTAATATTTTCTAATACCCCAACTACTCAAACAGGGCAATATGTATAGAATTCTGTAAAAAAATTCCATTGCCATGTTTCTGAACGAAATTATGGGCAAATTAACTCTTAACAAAGTGTATGTACCTGACGAAGGCGTTACTCATGAACAAATACATAATTTTGTTTTACCTAAAATACGAGTAACGCCTTACGAAAATGTCTATTTATAGATTGACGATAGTTGCTGAATTGAATATAAAATGTTTATGAAAGGGCGTTCATTGTTGTGGAAAAGTTATTGGACATATTCACTTTAAGAAACATGTTATCGGAAGTCGATTGGAATATGTCAACATTCAAGTGAATATATTGATGTGTATCATGGAGTAACAAAGTTTAGTACTGGTTCAAGCTCAGTTCTAGTTCAGTTTTTGGTCACTTCTGTTCAGTTCTAGTACAGTTTTAGTTTAGTTCTAGTTCAGTTCTAGTTCAGTTCTAGTTCAGTTCTAGTTCAGTTCTAGTTCAGTTCTAGTTCAGTTCTAGTTCAGTTCTAGTTCAGTTCTAGTTCAGTTCTAGTTCAGTTCTAGTTCAGTTCTAGTTCAGTTCTAGTTCAGTTCTAGTTCAGTTCTAGTTCAGTTCTAGTTCAGTTCTAGTTCAGTTCTAGTTCAGTTCTAGTTCAGTTCTAGTTCAGTTCTAGTTCAGTTCTAGTTCAGTTCTAGTTCAGTTCTAGTTCAGTTCTAGTTCAGTTCTAGTTCAGTTCTAGTTCAGTTCTAGTTCAGTTCTAGTTCAGTTCTAGTTCAGTTCTAGTTCAGTTCTAGTTCAGTTCTAGTTCAGTTCTAGTTCAGTTCTAGTTCAGTTCTAGTTCAGTTCTAGTTCAGTTCTAGTTCAGTTCTAGTTCAGTTCTAGTTCAGTTCTAGTTCAGTTCTAGTTCAGTTCTAGTTCAGTTTCTAGTTCAGTTCTAGTTCAGTTCTAGTTCAGTTCTAGTTCAGTTCTAGTTCAGTTCTAGTTCAGTTCTAGTTCAGTTCTAGTTCAGTTCTAGTTCAGTTCTAGTTCAGTTCTAGTTCTAGTTCAGTTCTATTTCAGTTCTAGTTCAGTTCTAGTTCAGTTCTAGTTCAGTTCTAGTTCAGTTCTAGTTCAGTTCTAGTTCAGTTCTAGTTCAGTTCTAGTTCAGTTCTAGTTCAGTTTCTAGTTCAGTTCTAGTTCAGTTCTAGTTCAGTTCTAGTTCAGTTCTAGTTCAGTTCTAGTTCAGTTCTAGTTCAGTTCTAGTTCAGTTCTAGTTTCTAGTTCAGTTCTAGTTCAGTTCTAGTTCAGTTCTAGTTCAGTTCTAGTTCAGTTCTAGTTCAGTTCTAGTTCAGTTCTAGTTCAGTTCTAGTTCAGTTCTAGTTCAGTTCTAGTTCAGTTCTAGTTCAGTTCTAGTTCAGTTCTAGTTCAGTTCTATTTCAGTTCTAGTTCAGTTCTAGTTCAGTTCTAGTTCAGTTCTAGTTCAGTTCTACTTCAGTTCTAGTTCAGTTCTAGTTCAGTTTTTGGTCACTCAGTTCAGTTCAGTTCTAGTTCAGTTCAGTTCTAGTTCTTCTAGTTCAGTTCTAGTTCAGTTCTAGTTCAGTTCTAGTTCAGTTCTAGTTCAGTTCTAGTTCAGTTCTAGTTCAGTTCTAGTTCAGTTCTAGTTCAGTTCTAGTTCAGTTCTAGTTCAGTTCTAGTTCAGTTCTAGTTCAGTTCTAGTTCAGTTCTAGTTCAGTTCTAGTTCAGTTCTAGTTCAGTTCTAGTTCAGTTTAGTTCAGTTCTAGTTCAGTTCTAGTTCAGTTCTAGTTCAGTTCTAGTTCAGTTCTAGTTCAGTTCTAGTTCAGTTCTAGTTCAGTTCTAGTTCAGTTCTAGTTCAGTTCTAGTTCAGTTCTAGTTCAGTTCTCTTCTTCTAGTTCAGTTCTAGTTCAGTTCTAGTTCAGTTCTAGTTCAGTTCTAGTTCAGTTCTAGTTCAGTTCTAGTTCAGTTCTAGTTCAGTTCTAGTTCAGTTCTAGTTCAGTTCTAGTTCAGTTTCAGTTCAGTTCTAGTTCAGTTCTAGTTCAGTTCTAGTTCAGTTCTAGTTCAGTTCTAGTTCAGTTCTAGTTCAGTTCTAGTTCAGTTCTAGTTCAGTTCTAGTTCAGTTCTAGTTCAGTTCTAGTTCAGTTCTAGTTCAGTTCTAGTTCAGTTCTAGTTCAGTTCTAGTTCAGTTCTAGTTCAGTTTAGTTCAGTTCTAGTTCAGTTCTAGTTCAGTTCTAGTTCAGTTCTAGTTCAGTTCTAGTTCAGTTCTAGTTCAGTTCTAGTTCAGTTCTAGTTCAGTTCTAGTTCAGTTCTAGTTCAGTTCTAGTTCAGTTCTAGTTCAGTTCTAGTTCAGTTCTAGTTCAGTTCTAGTTCAGTTCTAGTTCAGTTCTAGTTCAGTTCTAGTTCAGTTCTAGTTTCAGTTCTAGTTCAGTTCTAGTTCAGTTCAGTTCTAGTTCTAGTTCAGTTCTAGTTCAGTTCTAGTTCAGTTCTAGTTCAGTTCTAGTTCGTTCTAGTTCAGTTCTAGTTCAGTTCTAGTTCAGTTCTAGTTCAGTTCTAGTTCAGTTCTAGTTCAGTTCTAGTTCAGTTTAGTTCAGTTCTAGTTCAGTTCTAGTTCAGTTCTAGTTCAGTTCTAGTTCAGTTCTAGTTCAGTTCTAGTTCAGTTCTAGTTCAGTTCTATTTAAGTTGTAACACAGTTTTATGTTGTTTAGCTAAGGTTCGCTCCCACCTCCGTTGGAGCTTAAAAAACTTTTTCTCTATTAAATGTTTGAATAACTTTTTAATATCATCAAACAAAGAAGTTTGATTTATTAATAATCAAATAACTATAAATCTTAAATACAATTTCCTTTATTAAAACCAATTTTAATCTGCTACTTAACATGCTCTCGAGGGACAGATTAAAGCGATTTTTTGGGGGGAAAATACTCTTTTTATATCATGTTTTTATATGCATTTTTACCATAATTTTTTTAAACTTTTTGCAACCTTCAACATTATATGTATGTGTGTGTGGTAGTACGTACATATGTATGTATATTTTTTCACTGACCTTTGAAGCATGATGCAATTTATGAAATTGCAACGTTTAATATGCATACTCATATGCCGTTGTGAAAATCGACTTCATTATTTATTAATGAAATACTTTTTCTGTTGTTGTTGTTGTTGTTGTTTCTGATCCTTTTTCCTTTATTTTTTAATTCATACGTATGTACTTTGGTGGTCAGTACGATTAACGCATGAATGTACACGCGTATTGTCCTGTATCATGAATTCGTTTTTTTTCTTGTAAAAAATATAAAACAACAAAATGTATAATGAATCAACATAACACAAGGCAAAAGGGCAAAATATAATATTATACAGAAACACGTTTTATATGAAGGGATAAATAGAAATCTCATTGCATACAGAACACAGGATTCAGTTCAAATAAAGCAGTTCGGAATAAAAAACAGTTCGAGCTGTTTTAAAATCCTTTCCTATAGTTTTTTTTTATTTTTATTTCCCACTATAACCAAAATCGAGTTTAAGCAGATGAGCATTTTTCGCGAAAATAAAAACAATATGAACGAGAGTGTTTATATGAATGTGAGTAACTGATAAAAATAAAATAAACTGTAAACTTACGGAAATTATAAAAACTGAAAAATCTTTTTTTTTACACATTTTATAGATATTTTCCTCCACCCATAGCTACGACTATACAACTCAAACCACAGTTGTCCATACATTTGAAGTACTCTCAGATGCCAAAAGTTAATAAATGATGATTTTTTTAAACAGTTTTTACATATTTTATTTTCACAAAAAAGTATTGTTAAAGATTATGAAGAGTAAATGTTTTTTAAAACCGGTAGGAAATGAAAAAAAAAGTTAAATATTTTCGTTAACAAACGACGAATATAAGATACTGTATAAAAAAATGTTGACTAAAAATTAAAAAGAGAATTTACTAAAAATTCTAGTTCTGTTTTAGTTCTGTTCTAGTTCTGTTCTAGTTCTGTTCTAGTTCTTTTCTAGTTCTGTTCTAGTTCTGTTCTAGTTCTGTTCTAGTTCTGTTCTAGTTCTGTTCTAGTTCTGTTCTAGTTCTGTTCTAGTTCTGTTCTAGTTCTGTTCTAGTTCTGTTCTAGTTCTGTTCTAGTTCTGTTCTAGTTCTGTTCTAGTTCTGTTCTAGTTCTGTTCTAGTTCTGTTCTAGTTCTGTTCTAGTTCTGTTCTAGTTCTGTTCTAGTTCTGTTCTAGTTCTGTTCTAGTTCTGTTCTAGTTCTGTTCTAGTTTTCTCTAGTTCTGTTCTAGTTCTGTTCTAGTTCTGTTCTAGTTCTGTTCTAGTTCTGTTCTAGTTCTGTTCTAGTTCTGTTCTAGTTCTGTTCTGTTCTATTTCTGTTCTAGTTCTGTTCTTGTTCTGTTTTAGTTCTGTTCTAGTTCTGTTCTAGTTCTGTTCTAGTTCTGTTCTAGTTCTGTTCTAGTTTGTTCTAGTTCTGTTCTGTTCTGTTCTAGTTCTGTTCTAGTTCTGTTCTAGTTCTGTTCTAGTTCTGTTCTAGTTCTGTTCTAGTTCGTTCTAGTTCTGTTCTAGTTCTGTTCTAGTTCTGTTCTAGTTCTGTTCTAGTTCTGTTCTGTTCTATCTGTTCTAGTTCTGTTCTTGTTCTGTTTTAGTTCTGTTCTAGTTCTGTTCTAGTTCTGTTCTAGTTCTGTTCTAGTTCTGTTCTAGTTTTGTTCTAGTTCTGTTCTAGTTCTGTTCTAGTTCTGTTCTAGTTCTGTTCTAGTTCTGTTCTAGTTCTGTTCTAGTTCTGTTCTAGTTCTGTTCTAGTTCTGTTCTAGTTCTGTTCTAGTTCTGTTCTAGTTCTGTTCTAGTTCTGTTCTAGTTCTGTTCTAGTTCTGTTCTAGTTCTGTTCTAGTTCTGTTCTAGTTCTGTTCTAGTTCTGTTCTAGTTCTGTTCTAGTTCTGTTCTTGTTCTGTTCTAGTTCTGTTCTGTTCTGTTCTAGTTCTGTTCTAGTTCTGTTCTAGTTCTGTTCTAGTTCTGTTCTAGTTCTGTTCTAGTTCTGTTCTAGTTCTGTTCTAGTTCTGTTCTAGTTCTGTTCTAGTTCTGTTCTAGTTCTGTTCTAGTTTGTTCTAGTTCTGTTCTAGTTCTGTTCTAGTTCTGTTCTAGTTCTGTTCTGTTCTGTTCTAGTTCTGTTCTAGTTTTCTGTTCTAGTTCTATTCTAGTTCTGTTCTAGTTCTGTTCTAGTTCTGTTCTAGTTCTGTTCTAGTTCTGTTCTAGTTCTGTTCTAGTTCTGTTATAGTTCTGTTCTAGTTCTGTCTAGTTCTGTTCTAGTTCTGTTCTAGTTCTGTTCTAGTTCTGTTCTAGTTCTGTTCTAGTTCTGTTCTAGTTCTGTTCTAGTTCTGTTCTAGTTCTGTTCTAGTTCTGTTCTAGTTCTGTTCTAGTTCTGTTCTAGTTCTGTTCTAGTTCTGTTCTAGTTCTGTTCTAGTTCTAGTTCTGTTCTAGTTCTGTTCTAGTTCTGTTCTAGTTCTGTTCTAGTTCTGTTCTAGTTCTGTTCTAGTTCTAGTTCTGTTCTAGTTCTGTTCTAGTTCTGTTCTAGTTCTGTTCTAGTTTCTGTTCTAGTTCTGTTCTAGTTCTGTTCTAGTTCTGTTCTAGTTCTGTTCTAGTTCTGTTCTAGTTCTGTTCTAGTTCTGTTCTAGTTCTGTTCTAGTTCTGTTTCTAGTTCTGTTCTAGTTCTGTTCTAGTTCTGTTCTAGTTCTAGTTCTGTTCTAGTTCTGTTCTAGTTCTGTTCTAGTTCTGTTCTAGTTTCTGTTCTAGTTCTGTTCTAGTTCCGTTCTAGTTCGTTCTAGTTCTGTTCTAGTTCTGTTCTAGTTCTGTTCTAGTTCTGTTCTAGTTCTGTTCTAGTTTGTTCTAGTTCTGTTCTAGTTCTGTTCTAGTTCTGTTCTAGTTCTGTTCTAGTTCTGTTCTAGTTCTGTTCTAGTTCTGTTCTAGTTCTGTTCTAGTTCTGTTCTAGTTCTGTTCTAGTTCTGTTCTAGTTCTGTTCTAGTTCTGTTCTAGTTCTGTTCTAGTTCTGTTCTAGTTCTGTTCTAGTTCTGTTCTAGTTCTGTTCTAGTTCTGTTCTAGTTCTGTTCTAGTTCTGTTCTAGTTCTGTTCTAGTTCTGTTCTAGTTCTGTTCTAGTTCTGTTCTGTTCTGTTCTAGTTCTGTTCTAGTTCTGTTCTAGTTCTGTTCTAGTTCTGTTCTAGTTCTGCTCTAGTTCTGTTCTAGTTCTGTTCTAGTTCTATTCTGGTTCTGTTCTAGTTCTGTTCTAGTTCTGTTCTGTTCTAGTTCTAGATCTGTTCTAGTTTGTGTTCTAGTTCTGTCTAGTTCTGTTCTAGTTCTGTTCTAGTTCTGTTCTAGTTCTGTTCTAGTTCTGTTCTAGTTCTGTTCTAGTTCTGCTCTAGTTCTGTTCTAGTTCTGTTCTAGTTCTATTCTGGTTCTGTTCTAGTTCTGTTCTAGTTCTGTTCTAGTTCTGTTCTAGATCTGTTCTAGTTGTTCTAGTTCTGTTCTAGTTCTGTTCTAGTTCTGTTCTAGTTCTGTTCTAGTTCTGTTCTAGTTCTGTTCTAGTTCTGTTCTAGTTCTGTTCTAGTTCTGTTCTAGTTCTGTTCTAGTTCTGTTCTAGTTCTGTTCTAGTTCTGTTCTAGTTCTGTTCTAGTTCTGTTCTAGTTCTGTTCTAGTTCTGTTCTAGTTCTGTTCTAGTTCTGTTCTAGTTCTGTTCTAGTTCTGTTCTAGTTCTGTTCTAGTTCTGTTCTAGTTCTGTTCTAGTTCTGTTCTAGTTCTGTTCTAGTTCTGTTCTAGTTCTGTTCTAGTTCTGTTCTAGTTCTGTTCTAGTTCTGTTCTAGTTCTGTTCTAGTTCTGTTCTAGTTCTGTTCTAGTTCTGTTCTAGTTCTGTTCTAGTTCTGTTCTAGTTCTGTTCTAGTTCTGTTCTAGTTCTGTTCTAGTTCTGTTCTAGTTCTGTTCTAGTTCTATTCTAGTTCTGTTCTAGTTCTGTTCTAGTTCTGTTCTAGTTCTGTTTAGTTCTGTTCTAGTTCTGTTCTAGTTCTGTTCTAGTTCTGTTCTAGTTCTGTTCTAGTTCTGTTCTAGTTCTGTTCTAGTTCGTTCTGTTCTAGTTCTGTTCTAGTTCTGTTCTGTTCTACTTCTGTTCTAGTTCTGTTCTAGTTCTGTTCTAGTTCTGTTCTAGTTCTGTTCTAGTTCTGTTCTAGTTCTGTTCTAGTTCTGTTCTAGTTCTGTTCTAGTTCTGTTCTAGTTCTGTTCTGTTCTAGTTCTGTTCTAGTTCTGTTCTAGTTCTGTTCTAGTTCTGTTTTAGCTCTGTTCTAGTTCTGTTCTAGTTCTGTTCTACTTCTGTTCTAGTTCTGTTCTAGTTCTGTTCTAGTTCTGTTCTAGTTCTAGTTCTGTTCTAGTTCTGTTCTAGTTCTGTTCTAGTTCTGTTCTAGTTCTAGTTCTGTTCTAGTTCTGTTCTAGTTCTAGTTCTGTTCTAGTTCTGTTCTAGTTCTGTTCTAGTTCTGTTCTAGTTCTGTTCTAGTTCTGTTCTAGTTCTGTTCTAGTTCTGTTCTAGTTCTGTTCTAGTTCTGTTCTAGTTCTAGTTCTGTTCTAGTTCTGTTCTATGTGTGTTCCAGGTAGTGTGTTTAGTTACCGAATTTACCTTTCATTTATATATATATTTTCTTTTTTTTATATATAAAGCAACCGGATAATTCTTTTAATGTTTTATTTTTCATACATTTTTGGGAACATTTATAAAATATTCGCCATCACTGTTTTTATATGTTTTTGTTAAGGTATTCATGTATTTGTGTGGTCATTTATATAATGAAATGCTTTTGTTGTGGTTTCATGTAGTTTCATCAGACATTTTCCCAGTGTTAACAGGAACTCTACTTTTTGTTGTTGTTGTTGTTGTCTGAGCTATAGTGGCAAAGAAAAGGACTTGATTATTCGTAAGATTTGCAACAATAATATGGAATTTCTTAAGGGTATTTTAATGTAGAATAATTGTCAATGTTATGTCTTGACTAGCGGTTGGTTTAGGGGATAAAGAATTTTGGGTTTTCTAGTAAAAAGTAGGGCATTTCCAATTTCTTCCCTACCCAATACCATTAACACTTCCTTCCAAATGCCCCACATTATTCGAACAACGAAACAAACTCTTTACTTTCATAGCTTCATCATATTTGTACATGCAACATGTATGTTTGTAAATTGTTGTTGATGCTGCTGTTGCTGCCTCATATGCTATGCTTTTGTACCCCATTATTATATTGCATTTGACATTTGTGGTCGCTACAAAATTGTAGTCGGCCGCTTTAAAATGTTTCCATTTTCCATTTAATAAGAACGGATAAAGGTAGTTATTGTGGTAATAATCTCTTTCTCTTCCTCATACCCTTTTTCTTCTTTAACATTTTGCATATCCTTTGGTCTTTATATATGAAGTATATTTTGGTACAGAGTACATGTGTAAGTACATGACTACATGAATGTTTAAACATGCCCAAAGCTTGTGTTTTGGATTTTATGGAATAATTTTCAGTTATTACAAAGGCGGTTGGCTTTAAAAAGAGGTGAAATATTGTTAACCTCCAGTCAGGGATATTTGAAAGATCAGGAAGAACAATCCTGGTAAATTGTACATTTTAAAATGGATATTATAGCAAATCTTCTTTAAACAATCAGAATCATTGAAGATCTGAAACTTTGTTTCTTGAAAAGTGTCTGATAAATAACTTCTCTTGTTCAAATCCCCTTTCTTGAACATTGTATACAGATTTGTTTATAGCTATATCCTGGCCATCTTTATTGTTTATACATACAAACACTAACATACAAACATATATTGTTTTATTATTGCTGGCCTCCAAACCAACTCACATACATATACACATAAAGCACAGCAGCAGCACAACCAAACAACCAAATAGAATATAAGAGCAAAAACAAAACTGCAAAATTATTTGAAAATTAATTGCACGGCTTCATTTAAATGCGTTAACATAAGTACAAGCAAACAAATACGACTACAAGCCAAAACCATCCAACCAGCCAGCAAGTGGTATCTCATGAGGTTTATACCGGGGTTTCTTTTAAGCAGATGTCTTCCTAGTATTATGACCATAAGATAGGGTTTGAGTATTTGCACAAATTGGGTTTTAGTTCTTGGTGCAGCGGTTGTTGATTATTATTGTTGTTGTCATTGTTTGTATGAATGTATTTGTTTAGAGAGCATTAGGTGGAGGAAGTCCTTATTAATATCTTTTTTGCGGTAAATTTTGGTTGTTTCATTACGAATGCTCAATAATTTATGAAAAGGCTTTTGTGATTATAATGATGATAACGATGATGATGACCATGAGGATGAGTGCTTGCAGCTTACTTTGAAATGTTTACAAATTTCCGTTTCCGGTTTAATTTAACTTAATGCAAGTTCAAGACTGTGGGCATATTGTATCAAAGATGGGTTAGTTAGTTCTAGTTCAGTTCTAGTTCAGTTCTAGTTCAGTTCTAGTTCAGTTCTAGTTCAGTTCTAGTTCAGTTCTAGTTCAGTTCTAGTTCTAGTTCAGTTCTAGTTCAGTTCTAGTTCAGTTCTAGTTTTAGTTCTAGTTCAGTTCTGGTTCTAGTTCAGTTCTAGTTCAGTTCTAGTTCTAGTTCAGTTCTAGTTCAGTTCTAGTTCAGTTCAAGTTCAGTTCAGTTCAGTTCAAGTTCAGTTCTAGTTTAGTTCTAGTTCAGTTCTAGTTCAGTTCTAGTTCAGTTCTAGTTCAGTTCTAGTTCAGTTCTAGTTCAGTTCTAGTTCAGTTCTAGTTCAGTTCTAGTTCAGTTCTAGTTCAGTTCTAGTTCAGTTCTAGTTCAGTTCTAGTTCAGTTCTAGTTCAGTTCTAGTTCAGTTCTAGTTCAGTTCAGTTCTAGTTCAGTTCTAGTTCAGTTCTAGTTCAGTTCTAGTTCAGTTCTAGTTCAGTTCTAGTTCAGTTCTAGTTCAGTTCTAGTTCAGTTCTAGTTCAGTTCTAGTTCAGTTCTAGTTCAGTTCTAGTTCAGTTCTAGTTCAGTTCTAGTTCAGTTCTAGTTCAGTTCTAGTTCAGTTCTAGTTCAGTTCTAGTTCAGTTCTAGTTCAGTTCTAGTTCAGTTCAAGTTCAGTTCTAGTTCAGTTCTAGTTCAGTTCTAGTTCAGTTCTAGTTCAGTTCTAGTTCAGTTCTAGTTCAGTTCTAGTTCAGTTCTAGTTCAGTTCTAGTTCACTTCTAGTTCAGTTCTAGTTCAGTTCTAGTTCAGTTCTAGTTCAGTTCTAGTTCAGTTCTAGTTCAGTTCTAGTTCAGTTTAGTTCAGTTCTAGTTCAGTTCTAGTTCAGTTCTAGTTCAGTTCTAGTTCAGTTCTAGTTCAGTTCTAGTTCAGTTCTAGTTCAGTTCTAGTTCAGTTCTAGTTCAGTTCTAGTTCAGTTCTAGTTCAGTTCTAGTTCAGTTCTAGTTCAGTTCTAGTTCAGTTCTAGTTCAGTTCTAGTTCAGTTCTAGTTCAGTTCTAGTTCAGTTCTAGTTCAGTTCTAGTTCAGTTCTAGTTCAGTTCTAGTTCAGTTCTAGTTCAGTTCTAGTTCAGTTCTAGTTCAGTTCTAGTTCAGTTCTAGTTCAGTTCTAGTTCAGTTCTAGTTCAGTTCTAGTTCAGTTCTAGTTCAGTTCTAGTTCAGTTCTAGTTCAGTTCTAGTTCAGTTTTAGTTCAGTTTTAGTTCAGTTCTAGTTCAGTTCTTGTTCAGTTCTAGTTCAGTTCTAGTTCAGTTCTAGTTCAGTTCTAGTTCAGTTCTAGTTCAGTTCTAGTTCAGTTCTAGTTCAGTTCTAGTTCAGTTCTAGTTCAGTTCTAGTTCAGTTCTAGTTCAGTTCTAGTTCAGTTCTAGTTCAGTTCTAGTTCAGTTCTAGTTCAGTTCTAGTTCAGTTCTAGTTCATTCTAGTTCAGTTCTAGTTCAGTTCTAGTTCAGTTTTAGTTCAGTTCTAGTTCAGTTCTAGTTCAGTTCTAGTTCAGTTCTAGTTCAGTTCTAGTTCAGTTCTAGTTCAGTTCTAGTTCAGTTCTAGTTCAGTTCTAGTTCAGTTCTAGTTCAGTTCTAGTTCAGTTCTAGTTCAGTTCTAGTTCAGTTCTAGTTCAGTTCTAGTTCAGTTCTAGTTCATTCTAGTTCAGTTCTAGTTCAGTTTTAGTTCAGTTCTAGTTCAGTTCTAGTTCAGTTCTAGTTCAGTTCTAGTTCAGTTCTAGTTCAGTTCTAGTTCAGTTCTAGTTCAGTTCTAGTTCAGTTCTAGTTCAGTTCTAGTTCAGTTCTAGTTCAGTTCTAGTTCAGTTCTAGATCAGTTCTAGTTCAGTTCTAGTTCAGTTCTAGTTCAGTTCTAGTTCAGTTCTAGTTAAGTTCTAGTTCAGTTCTAGTTCAGTTCTAGTTCAGTTCTAGTTCAGTTCTAGTTCAGTTCTAGTTCAGTTCTAGTTCAGTTCTAGTTCAGTTCTAGTTCAGTTCTAGTTCAGTTCTAGTTCAGTTCTAGTTCAGTTCTAGTTCAGTTCTAGTTCAGTTTTTGGTCACTTCAAGTTCAGTTCTAGTTCTAGTTCAGTTCTAGTTCAGTTCTAGTTCAGTTCTAGTTCAGTTCTAGTTCAGTTCTAGTTCAGTTCTAGTTCAGTTCTAGTTCAATTCTAGTACAATTCTAGTACAGTTCTAGTTCAGATCTAGTTCATTTTTAGTTCAGTTATAGTACAGTTAAAGAAATATGAAAGATACATTCGAATATAACTGCTATTTTGTCAGCTTATAAAAGTAACATGTTCTTGCCCATAAATGTAACCTTTCACAAGTTTAATTTCATATCTACTTTAATTTAAATAAAACTTTACATTAAACCCACAAATATAAAAGAAATTAAGAACTTCATTTAACAAAAACATTTAAGATTTGTTTTACTAAATATACCACAAAATAATCCTTAAGGTTTGTCTCCTTCCTTATTTTTTTGTCGATTGTTTTTTTTGTTTAAAGTCTAAAATTTGTTGGTTTATTTCTTCCTAAACAAATAAAAAAATATACTAATACTCATATTTTTGTTGCTTACAATGTTTTGTATTTTTGGCAAACTTTAATCCTTGAACTTGTCTCTTCAAAAAGCAAAAGGATATCCCTGTGCAACATCAACAACGACAAGAAACCAACCTTAAACTCTTTTGTTAAACTGTAAGTGTAGAACATGTTTTATACTTCTTTCCTGTTTTTGTACTATTTGCCAAAAATAAACTTTTTTGGATGTTGTTTTCCTTCATTTTTGTTGGGTAAATACTAGATATTTTTATTATACTTTTGGTTTTGGAATACTTACTTATTTTTATGTATAAACGAGATGTTGTATGTTTTTGTAAGGATGTGTATGAATGAGTATTTACAACATATTATGTTTTTATTAACCAAATAAAACACATTTTTACTGCAATCTTTTTTGCTACTAGTTACTTACATACATATATACATCTCTGTTTCCCTTGCACCCCTGCTGTTGCATATCATTTCACATGTTGTCTTCACTGTTGTCACTATTACCACTCCTTGTAAGCCTTTCTTGTTTTTGTTGCAATTCTTTGTTCTTTGATAACTGTCTCTATTACAGGACAACTACATACATTCATACATTTATTGGAACAGTGGTCACAATTGAACTAGAACTAAACTAGAACTGAACTAGAACTGAACTAGAACTGAACTAGAACTGAACTAGAACTGAACTAGAACTGAACTAGAACTAGAACTGAACTAGAACTGAACTAGAACTGAACTAGAACTGAACTAGAACTGAACTAGAACTGAACTAGAACTGAACTAGAACTGAACTAGAACTGAACTAGAACTGAACTAGAACTGAACTAGAACTGAACTAGAACGAACTAACTGAACTAGACTGAACTAGAACTGAACTAGAACTGAACTAGAACTGAACTAGAACTGACTAGAACTGAACTAGAACTGAACTAGAACTGAACTAGAACTGAACTAGAACTGAACTAGAACTGAACTAGAACTGAACTAGAACTGAACTAGAACGAACTAGAACTGAACTAGAACTGAACTAGAACTGAACTAGAACTGAACTAGAACTGAACTAGAACTGAACTAGAACTGAACTAGAACTGAACTAGAACTGAACTAGAACTGAACTAGAACTGAACTAGAAACTGAACTAGAACTGAACTAGAACTGAACTAGAACTGAACTAGAACTGAACTAGAACTGAACTAGAACTGACTAGAACTGAACTAGAACTGAACTAGAACTGAACTAGAACTGAACTAGAACTGAACTAGAACTGAACTAGAACTGAACTAGAACTGAACTAGAACTGAACTAGAACTGAACTAGAACTGAACTAGAACTGAACTAGAACTGAACTAGAACTGAACTAGAACTGAACTAGAACTGAACTAGAACTGAACTAGAACTGACTAGAACTGAACTAGAACTGAACTAGAACTGAACTAGAACTGAACTAGAACTGAACTAGAAATGAACTAGAACTGAACTAGAACTGAACTAGAACTGAACTAGAACTGAACTAGAACTGAACTAGAACTGAACTAGAACTGAAATAGAACTGAACTAGAACTGAACTAGAACTGAACTAGAACTGAACTAGACTGAACTAGAACTGAACTAGAACTGAACTAGAACTGAACTAGAACTGAACTAGAACTGAACTAGAACTGAACTAGAACTGAACTAGAACTGAACTAGAACTGAACTAGAACTGAACTAGAACTGAACTAGAACTGAACTAGAACTGAACTAGAACTGAACTAGAACTGAACTAGAACTGAACTAGAACTGAACTAGAACTGAACTAGAACTGAACTAGAACTGAACTAGAACTAGAACTGAACTAGAACTGAACTAGAACTGAACTAGAACTGAACTAGAACTGAACTAGAACTGAACTATTTAGAACTAGAACTGAACTAGAATGAACTAGAACTGACTAGAACTGAACTAGAACTGAACTAGAACTGAACTAGAACTGAACTAGAACTGAACTAGAACTGAACTAGAACTGAACTAGAACTGAACTAGAACTGAACTAGAACTGAACTAGAACTGAACTAGAACTGAACTAGAACTGAACTAGAACTGAACTAGAACTGAACTAGAACTGAACTAGAACTGAACTAGAACTGAACTAAACTGAACTAGAACTGAACTAGAACTGAACTAGAACTGAACTAGAACTGAACTAGAACTGAACTAGAACTGAACTAGAACTGAACTAGAACTGAACTAGAACTGAACTAGAACTGAACTAGAACTGAACTAGAACTGAACTAGAACTGAACTAGAACTGAACTAGAACTGAACTAGAACTGAACTAGAACTGAACTAGAACTGAACTAGAACTGAACTAGAACTGAACTAGAACTGAACAGAACTGAACTAGAACTGAACTAGAACTGAACTAGAACTGAACTAGAACTGACTAGAACTGAACTAGAACTGAACTAGAACTGAACTAGAACTGAACTAGAACTGAACTAGAACTGAACTAGAACTGAACTAGAACTGAACTAGAACTGAACTAGAACTGAACTAGAACTGAACTAGAACTGAACTAACTAAACTGAACTAGAACTGAACTAGACTGAACTAGAACTGAACTAGAACTGAACTAGAACTGAACTAGAACTAGATCGAACTAGAACTGAACTAGAACTGAACTAGAACTGACTAGAACTGAACTAGAACTGAACTAGAACTGAACTAGAACTGAACTAGAACTGAACTAGAACTGAACTAGAACTGAACTAGAACTAACTAGAACTAACTAGAACTGAACTAACTGAACTAGAACTGAACTAGAACTGAACTAGAACTGAACTAGAACTGAACTAGAACTGAACTAGAACTGAACTAGAACTGAACTAGAACTGAACTAGAACTGAACTAGAACTGAACTAGAACTGAACTAGAACTGAACTAGAACTGAACTAGTACTGTCGTTACACGTGTTATTTCCTTGCAATTTTAGTTATTATTGGATTTATGCCAATATTTATGTTTTTATTCAGTCTTTTTCTTCTGTTATTACTTTTTTATTTCCATTTAAACATTAAAAAATTCATGTTTTATCCTCATTTTTGCTTTATTTTGCCATTTGCACAAAAGGATTACTTTATGGTTTTGTCCGTCTGTCTGTCATTCTATGATTGTCCGTCCTTCTCTCCATCCGTCCGTCTTTCGTCGGCAGTTTTGCCATATTTGTATGAGAAATGTTTGAGTTGGAAATACTTCATGGCATGAGAATTTTAATAACAAAATGAGATGACATTATAAAAAATTGTCTTTCAAAATAGTTGGCAATATGATGCGTCTTTTGTATTTTTATTTGTAATTTTTTATATCAATACATACATATGTATGTTTGCAAGTATTTTAACCGTAATAGTTTTAAGGATACTATGTTAAGCAATTAAGATTATTTTGAATGCTGTATTATGATCTGGAGTTCCTTTTTGATTGAAAACAAACATTGCATACAGGTTTCGTTTGTGTACAATATTGCTATACTTCTATTGATTCCAAAATCTGGTAGCTCCCTTTACTTTCGACCTGATGTGTAAAAATTCCTTTTCAAGTTGTTGTATTGGTAAAACTGATTTTTGGTTATTTTCTTTTTTGTACTTACAATTTTGGTAACTTTTCAAATCAACATTTTTCTATATAAAGACGTCAAGGTTAATGACTTATTTTCCTTTATTTGTTAAAAATCTATATATAATTCGTTGTTGTTATTCTTGCTGTCCTTATTATTATTATTTTGTTATTGTTATCGCCATTATAATAGGTCTCATTTTGGTAATGTGTACAGTAGCAAAAATAGAGAAAAAAAAAAATAAAATTTATTGTGGTTTACGTTCGTTTTTGACAAAAGAAAACAATTTAATTTATTTTATTGAGTTATTGCAATTTGTCAAATTATTGCTGCTGATTTCGTTCTTCTTTATAGTTATCGTTCCGAATAATAGAATTATAGCCACGTTTGTGATATTGATATACAAAGTTTAATTTATAGAAAAGTGCAATAATTCCTATTGTGTTCGCCGAAGACGCACAGTGGTATAGGAAAAAAAAAAGAGGGAAATAATTCGGTAACTTCTAAACGGTTAATCCGATTTTAATGAAATTTGGTATGCACAAAGAGGAGGTGTTGTCGAGTTTAGGTTTTGAATTTGGACCTTATAGGCCAACCAGGGGCCCGGCGGGGGTCCTCAAATTAGGACACCTCGGCTATGTTAAATTTTTAAAACGATCCTATTTCTTCATTTGAGTTCCGATTTAAAAAAAATTTCGTATATAGAATCTCCTCATCGAGCACTATAAAAAATGTCATCGTAGCAGTAAATTATCTCTTATAGTTTAGGAGATATTCGCATTTGAATATTAAAATTTTAAAATTTTTACCGTCCTTACTTTAGTTTTTTTGATAATAGCAGGTCCAAATATTTCCGATTTTCGCCATTTTTTTTATTTGCTTAACAACAAGTTTATATACCAAGCAGTGAAAGAATTATGTAAAAATCATGACTGAGTCCAAAGTTATAGGCATTTAAATTTAAAAAAAGGCGATTTTTTGTCATTTTTTTGGGAAAAAAGTATCTTTTTCTTTTTAAGTTATCTAAAAAGTTTCTAAGAAGATGTATATAGAATTTATACTTTTTGGAAAGCTGACTTTACATAAAATACGATAAATGAAACAAAACCTAAAAATTTTTGATACCGAGGGGACCAGGTCCATCCAAAAAAACCCTATTTTTTATGGAAAATTAAATTTTGAGCAAAAATTCTCAAATCGCATAGTCGATATCAAATTATAGTGACCTGTTTTATATGACCCAATAAGTTCTTAATCATTTTGTAACGGGTTTCGATAACCCCGCCCCTGGTATGGATATAATAGGCAAAAAACCAAAAAATCCCATTTTTGGGATTTTTTTAAAACTTTTTTGGGAATTCCGGGATTTCTAATAAGAAAATTCGAAATTTTTATTTAATTTTGGATTTTGAGTAAAAAAATCTACCTAACTGTAAAATTTCATCAAAAAATATTCATAAATAAAATTTTATTGCAATTTGAAAAATTGTATCTTCGCAAAAACTGAATAAAAAACATTTTTTAATTTTTTTTAAAAAAGTATTCCGCGAATTTTTTAATTTTTCAAAAATTATATACAGTTTTGAAAAATAGACAAAATTACCTTTCCATTGATATATAACATGCCTACCTAATGTTTTTTAAGTGACAAATTAATTAGGGAAAACTCAACATCTTTTAGAAAATTTACCTAGCACTATTATTTTCATCCATATATGTAACAAATTTAAGAGTTAACCTTATGGATAAAAATAATAGTGCTAGGCAAATTTTCTAAAAGATGTTGAGTTTTCCCTAATTAATTTGTCACTTAAAAAACATTAGGTAGGCATGTTATATATCAATGGAAAGGTAATTTTGTCTATTTTTCAAAAAATTAAAAAATTCGCGGAATACTTTTTTTAAAAAAAAATTAAAAAATGTTTTTTATTCAGTTTTTGCGAAGATACAAATTTTTCAAATTGCAATAAAAATTTTATTTATGAATATTTTTTGATGAAATTTTACAGTTAGGTAGATTTTTTTACTCAAAATCCAAAATTAAATAAAAATTTCGAATTTTCTTATTAGAAATCCCGGAATTCCCAAAAAAGTTTTAAAAAATCCCAAAAATGGGATTTTTTGGTTTTTTGCCTATTATATCCATACCAGGGGCGGGGTTATCGAAACCCGTTACAAAATGATTAAGAACTTATTGGGTCATATAAAACAGGTCACTATAATTTGATATCGACTATGCGATTTGAGAATTTTTGCTCAAAATTTAATTTTCCATAAAAAATAGGGTTTTTTTTTGGATGGACCTGGTCCCCTCGGTATCAAAAATTTTTAGGTTTTGTTTCATTTATCGTATTTTATGTAAAGTCAGCTTTCCAAAAAGTATAAATTCTATATACATCTTCTTAGAAACTTTTTAGATAACTTAAAAAGAAAAAGATACTTTTTTCCCAAAAAAATGACAAAAAATCGCCTTTTTTTAATTTTTTAAATTTAAATGCCTATAACTTGGACTCAGTCATGATTTTTACATAATTCTTTCACTGCTTGGTATATAAACTTGTTGTTAAGCAAATAAAAAAAAATGGCGAAAATCGGAAATATTTGGACCTGCTATTATCAAAAAAACTAAAGTAAGGACGGTAAAAATTTTAAATTTTAATATTCAAATGCGAATATCTCCTAAACTATAGAGATAATTTACTGCTACGATGACATTTTTTATAGTGCTCGATGAGGAGATTCTATATACGAAATTTTTTTTTAATCGGAACTCAAATGAAGAAATAGGATCGTTTTAAAAATTTAACATAGCCGAGGTGTCCTAATTTGAGGACCCCCCGCCGGGCCCCTGGTTGGCCTATAAGGTCCAAATTCAAAACCTAAACTCGACAACACCTCCTCTTTGTGCATACCAAATTTCATTAAAATCGGATTAACCGTTTAGAAGTTACCGAATTATTTCCCTCTTTTTTTTTCCTATACCACTGTAGACGCAAGTTGGGAAATGAGATAATTTAAATGGGATATAATAAGAGATTGAAGATGTTTATTATCGACTAGACTATAGGCAAGACTATAGACTAGACTATAGACTAGACTATAGACTAGACTATAGACTAACTATAGACTAGACTATAGACTAGACTATAGACTAGACTATAGACTAGACTATAGACTAGACTATAGACTAGACTATAGACTAGACTATAGACTAGACTATAGACTACTATAGACTAGACTATAGACTAGACTATAGACTAGACTATAGACTAGACTATAGACTAGACTATAGACTAGACTAGACTAGACTATAGACTAGACTATAGACTAGACTATAGACTAGACTATAGACTAGACTATAGACTAGACTATAGACTAGACTATAGACTAGACTATAGACTAGACTATAGACTAGACTATAGACTAGACTATAGACTAGACTATAGACTAGACTATAGACTAGACTATAGACTAGACTATAGACTAGACTATAACTAGACTATAGACTAGACTATAGACTAGACTATAGACTAGACTATAGACTAGACTATAGACTAGACTATAGACTAGACTATAGACTAGACTATAGACTAGACTATAGACTAGACTATAACTAGACTATAAACTAGACTATAGACTACACTATAGACTACACTATAGACTAGACTAGACTAGACTATAGACTAGACTATGACTAGACTATGACTACACTAGACTACACTATAGACTAGACTATACTAGACTATAGACTAGACTATGACTAGACTATGACTAGACTATGACTAGACTATGACTAGACTATGA